>NC_046320.1:64405267-64499758 GCF_009819535.1 Lacerta agilis
GAATAAAAAAACACACACACAAAGATTCGTCAGCGTTTCAGAGTATTTTCCTCCGAATATTCACACATACATATTTTTCCAGAGCAATTTCCCCTGAAATAATGCACGTCTGCATGTTATTTTCAGTAACAAATGCACATTTAACCTTAGTACACTTGCATTTTTGTACACTGCTTGGTTGGAGAATCATAGAATCACAAGATTCAGAGAAGAAGTGTATTTCGATGGTTGGCTGTGTTTTGGTTCTCGCATTGTTTCAGAAAGTGTGAATTAGGGCAGGGTCACCTTTGAATTCGAACTCAGTTGAATTTCTCCTCCATCTCTTATCAGATCTGGGCCTTCTGGGGGAGGAGGCAATGCATTCCATACCACAAAAGTTGACAGGGCAAGATATTATATAAAGAACAGATGCGCTCCCAAGGTACAATCCTCTTGCACACTTACTTGGGAGTAAGCATCCTTAATCTCAATGGGGCTTATTTCTCAACATGCATGCATAGGACCAAGTGCCACCAGGACTTTGGCAAAGCCTTAGAAAGAAGGCAAACAAAGAGGTAATAAACTTTCAGTGTCCCTATTCAAAGCAGGACCTCAACCTAACTGCGTCAGCCTCATAAACCCTGCTTGGTGGCAAAGGTCATTGCCACCAGCCCTTTCAGTCCTAAAATGATGCTTTAATGCCAACGGCCATCACTGTCACCCATACGATGCTGTCCATAAAATGCTTGCCTTTTATGAGGCACACACGTGGCCTTTTAGCATCAATGGGAATTCACGGGACGTGGACTGAGGCAGGCGTATGACCGCAAGCGCAGGAGTTTTGGCTTTGTAAAATCTGCCAAATAAACCCCGGAAATTGTGTCCTTTTGTCCATCTTAGATCAGCGGCATGTACCCATAAGGAGCGCACAAGCCACTCAGGCAGGTTGTAAAACCACACAGCAGTGCTAATGGCAAAGCACCTCTGATTATTCTGAATGTCCACTGACTTAAGTTCTGGATGTGGAAGTCACAGGCAAAATCCAGAGCACTGTAGATTGTTAAAGGTGCTGAGAGTTGCTAGGAAACCCCTGTTCTCCTCCCAGAGCTACAATTTCCAAAATTCCCTAGGAAGAGGGATTGCTGGTTAAATCACCCATGTGAACTACAGCTCTGTGCAGGAGGTCAAACTACAGTACCCATGGTGCTTTAGGGGAAGCCGTAACTGCTAAAGTGGTACAAAAGTGCTTTAAATGTGTGGTGCAGATGTGGCCTTAGGGACAGAAGAAGTTGCCATGTAAGTGGTCAAACTATTTGTCCATCTAGCCCAGGGGTCAGCAAATTTTTTCAGCAGAGGGCCTGTCCACTGTCCCTCAGACATTGTGGGGGGGGGCAGACTATATTTTGAAGGGGGGGAAATGAACGAATTCCTATGCCCCAGAAATAACCCAGAGATGCATTTTAAATAAAAGGACACATTCTACTCACGTAAAAACACCAGGCAGGCCCCACAAATAACCCAGAGATGCATTTTAAATAAAAGGACACATTCTACTCATGTAAAAACACGCTGATTCCTGGACCGTCCAAGGGCCGAATTTAGAAGGGGGGCGGATCTGGCCCCCAGGCCTTAGTTTGCCTACCCACGATCTAGCCCAACATTGTCTTCTCTGACTGGCAGCTGCTTCCCTGCATTTCATTATTACCACCTCCACCTGAACTTCTTATGTGGTGATGCCAGCGATTGTACCTATGATGTTCTGCCTTCAGAGCCAGGTCTCTCTCTCCCAAGCCCCAAATAACGTTTTCTATCTGCATGCTTGTTTACCATGTAATACAAGCAGGTGCCCCTTTCAATTATTTCCTTTCACGTGTTGCATTCTAGACATACAATTCACCCACTTGGTGGCCACGGCATAAGGAAATGTGGCAATTCGCACACACAAAGACAGCAAAGTGCAATGGTGGACCTTGACAGAAAACAGTTTAAAGAACCCCCTATGCACGTCTTTCATTGTAACCATATATTACGAATGTGGCGTCCGATGAAAAACTGTTTCCACACCGATTGGAATGGTAACATGAGCACACCCAAGTTGGATAGTTTTTGCCAGATCCAAGTCATTGTCATTCGTGATGCATGTATTACTATCCACACATAGATAATTGTGCACAATAGTCATTATTTCGCAGTTTAGTGCAGATCTCAAATATTGTTGCTCATCTAGGCTTCCTTTCCAATGTATCTTGCATCTCTTATCTCAATATTTCAAAAACTAGGTGCCTGTTCAGAACACTTATCTGCAGCAATGGATTTGCCAGCTGCTTATTTATTTTAACAAATAGAAATAAAACACAGATTTTTATGGCACGTGTAGGCCTCAGTAATTTCCCAGGGGATTCTAGCTGATGCCAAACATGGTGAACAAAATTACCTACCTTCCAATTACAACCCAAATGACAACTGGCCGTTTTTCAAAATAAAATGATAGGTATCCAAACGTCTTGCGAGATGGTCATTGCTAGCTAATGGATCGGTGAATCATTTGGGGCAATCTTCAATCCTGTTTGCTCCTGCGACACGCTAGCCTTTGCTCTGTAGGCTTCCCAAGAGGCAGCAGGTAGTTTCAAGGAGGAGGAGAATCTATTAAGGCCCCCTTGGCTTCACAAAAGCTTAAGTTTAGTCTATGCATAGATAATTTCCATGCAGGAGATTATGTCACCCCCCATCAATTATTGGCTTCACCTGCAATTAATTCCACAAATTCCATTCTGACACATCACCAGGTGATGCAAACTCGATCCCTTTTGGGTTCTGGTGGTTCTCATGGTGATGCAAAGCCATGGGATTTCGTTAACTCTGTGGCAGCTTCTATCTCTTATTCTCCCTGCAGCAACCTCCTTCCCCAAAGCGTACAACTCTGCCAACAACGCTTATCAATGTGTTAACATTTGCTCTGCAGCGTAATTTCAAAAAAAGTATTTGCCAAAGGAAACCAAAGGCATATTCAATATAATGCTTCCCACGGATAAGAATTATGCTTGGGAACAATGGCTAGGTCCAGAGATCGTACAGGTCAGGCCAATACTGGAGACACCAGACTTGGAGAAGGGGAGGGGAGGAACTAAGCAGAATACTTTGCACTTCCATTTTCATTTCTTGCTGGGATCTTAGGAAGCTTGTTAGCAGCTGATTTGGGGCAGGATAGAAAGAAGTATTTTAAAATAGGGCATGCTGGTTGCCTGGAACCCTGAACAGAAGTGCTTCATCATCATACCTCCAACATTTCTCTGATGAAAATAGGGCTGTTTTATTCCATAAATAATATTAATTATTATTATTTATACCCCACCCATCTGACTGGGTTGCCCCAGCCACTCCGGGCAGCTTCAGGGACCCCTGACCATTAGGTCCAGTCATGTCTGATTCTGGGGTTGCGGTGTTCATCTCATATTACTGGCCAAGGGAGCTGGCGTACAGCTTCCGGGTCATGTGGCCAGCATGACTAAGCTGCTTCTGGTGAACCAGAGCAGCGCACGGAAACGCCGTTTACCTTCCCGCCAGAGTGGTACCTATTTATCTACTTGCACTTTCACGTGCTTTCGAGCTGCTAGGTGGGCAGGAGCTGGGACCAAGCAACGGGAGCTCACCCCGTTGCAGGGATTCGAACCGCCGACCTTCTGATCAGCAAGCCCTAGGCTCAGTGGTTTAACCCACAGCGCCACCCGCGTCCCTATAAAAACATAATGGAACATTAAACATTTAAAAAAACCTTCCCTATACAGGGCTGCTTTCAGGAGTTTGGGGGTCGGATAACTCCACACCCTTCAACATTTCTCTAATTAAAAAAGGAAAGTCCTAAGGAAAAGCGGGGCATTCTGGGATCAAATCAGAAACCGGGACAGCTTCTATAAATCGGGGACTGTCCCTGGAAAACAGGGACACTTGGAGGGTATTATTTCACAGTTTATTTGTAAAATAATTACCTTCTGCACCCCAAGTTATCGCTAAATCATGGTCTTTTTGATCTGCATATATATTGGCTAGAAGTGCATTTTGCTAGCATAGGAAGGTTAAAGGTCTCTGGCCGTTTCCTATGGCAACGTTCCTATGGATAAATAGCATTTGCTTGTTGTGTCAAGCACGGTAGGTGGGAAGCCTTCCCTGCTGGAAAATCAGCTCACCAGGAGGCACCCAAAGCCCTGTGCCATATGTCTCTTTGCTGTCTCTCTGGCCCGCTTACTCCCATGCCGACATTTGTATGACATGTGTTGCCGCAGACAGGCAAACAGAAGCATGGGAATAAAGAGGAACTAGTTCTTTAGAACCTACCTTTGGCACTCCATCCTGTAATCTATCATTCAGGTTCCATCTCTATTGCCTTTTTTTTTGGCACCTTTGGAAAACCTTCCTTCTCCATCAGATATTTTGAGTGGAAATGAAAAGGAAAAATCCTGTAAATGCATTTTTAAAAAGAGACAGAGAGCTTTAACTCTTCAAGGTTAAAACACTGTCCTTTACTGCCACCTTATGTCCAGAGTTGGAGCTCTGTTGGACAAAATTCTGAATGCATATACCGTTCCCACACAAAGGAGAGCGCCAGTTAGATTTTATGTCCTCACTATTCTGATTTATAATGTTGTCAGCCGCCACGGGAGTCCGGTTAGGATCAGGTCACAGGAGATTGGGAGCCCTTACAGAAAACAAGGCCAGGAATTTCAAGAAGCACCAGGCTCGGAGCTTGG
This sequence comes from Lacerta agilis, assembly GCF_009819535.1. Taxonomy (NCBI): domain Eukaryota; kingdom Metazoa; phylum Chordata; class Lepidosauria; order Squamata; family Lacertidae; genus Lacerta; species Lacerta agilis. The sequence goes on from NC_046320.1 coordinate 64,409,992, forward strand.
CAAGGAAGCCACCAGAAGGAGCGATTCACTTTGTTATTGTTACTACTCGCTTCTGTCTCTTGTGCTGGCTCCAGCCAATTGTTCTTATAGCCAGGTCCAACTAAAGTGTCCAATTGAAAGCTGGCCAAGAGAGGGCAGCAGGCTTCAATTGGGACTTTGCTCTTTTCCGTAACTGCAATAAATGACAGGAGGGACATGGACCACATGGACCATAGATTTTAAGGAAGTTCTGAGTGGTATCATAAATCCTTCTATAGGAACGTAGGGAGCTGCCTTGGACTGAGTCTCACCATTGGTTCATCTAGCTGGGTTTTGATACACTGGCCAGCAGCATCTCTTCAATATTTCATCCCTTAGCCCTACCTAGAGATGCTGGGGAATGAACCCGGGACCATCTACATGCCAAAGTGTGGTGTAGTGGTTAAGAGCGGTAGACTCGTAATCTGGGGAACCGGGTTCGCGTCTCCGCTCCTCCACATGCAGCTGCTGGGTGACCTTGGGCTAGTCACACTTCTCTGAAGTCTCTCAGCCCCACTCACCTCACAGAGTGTTTGTTGTGGGGGAGGAAGGGAAAGGAGAATGTTAGCTGCTTTGAGACTCCTTCGGGTAGTGATAAAGCGGGATATCAAATCCAAACTCTTCAAACTATCACTGAGCTACACCTTTTGTCAACTATCAAGGCACACACCCCTTTCTCCCGACCCCTTTGTGCCGTAATTTCAATAGATGATGATGGATTTGGCTTTGCCCTTTTTATCACCTCCACTATCTTTTATTTATTTATTTAATATACATTTTTTATTAAATTTTCTGTTTTACATTTTAGAATATTCACTTAAAAAGGTAAAGGGACCCCTGAACATTAGGTCCAGTCGTGTCCGACTCTGGGGTTGCGGCGCTCATCTCAGTGACTTCCGCTCCTCTCTTTCCATGGTTCATTTTGCACAACATAAATCCCTGCATATTTCACACAAACTAAACCATTCAGTATACCATTATTGCATCTATCAAAACTTACTTACACTGTTGAATTTATCTTAATGCTGCCAACATTTTCAAGTGTACACAATTCCCCCCCCCCATATAGTCAATAAACATTTTCCAATCTTCTTTAAACATATGTTCTTCTTGATCTCTTATTCTGCATGTTAGATCTGCAAGCTGGGCATATTCCGTCAGCTTTAGCTGCCATTCTTCTTTAGTTGGGACCTCGTTCGTTTTCCATTTTTGGGCTAACGAAACACGGGCTGCAGTAGTGGCAAACATAAATAGCCTTTTTTGACACCTGGGAATTTCCCTCTGAATTATCCCCAACCAAAACGACTCTGGCTTTTTTGGGGAAAGTGCTTTTAAACATTTTTTTCAATTCATTATAAATTATTTCCCAATACCCTTTTACCGGTCCACCACATGTGAAAGAACTGTGGGGTGTAATCCACTGAGAGCAGTCAAGTCATAGGAATCATAGGATCATAGAGTTGGAAGAGACCACAAGGGCCATCCAGTCCAACCGCAGGAAACACCATCAAAGTATTCCTGACAGATGGCTCTCAAGCCTCCGCTTAAAGACCTCCAAAGAAGGAGACTCCACCACACTCCCTGGCAGCAAATTCTACTGTCCAACAGCTCTTACTGTCAGGAAGTTCTTCCTAATGTTTAGGTGGAATCTTCTTTCTTGTAGTTTGAATCCATTGCCCCGTGTCCACTTCTCTGGAGCAGCAGAAAACAACCTTTCTCCCTCCTCTATATGACATCCTTTGATAAATTTGAACATGGCTATCATATCACCCCTTAACCTTCTCTTCTCCAGGCTAAACATACCCAGCTCCCTAAGCCGTTCCTCATAAGGCATCGTTTCCAGGCCTTTGACCATTTTGGTTGCCCTCCTCTGGACACGTTCCAGCTTGTCAGTATCCTTCTTGAACTGTGGTGCCCAGAACTGGACACAGTATTCCAGGTGAGGTCTGACCAGAGCGGAATACAGTGGTACTATTACTTCCCTTGATCTAGATGCTATACTCCTATTGATGTAGCCCAGAATTGCATTGGCTTTTTTAGCTGCTGCATCACACTGTTGACTCATGTCAAGTTTGTGGTCTACCAAGACTCCTAGATCCTTTTCACATGTACTGCTCTCAGGCCAGGTGTCACCCATCCTGTATTTGTGCCTTTCAATTTTTTTATTTTATTTTTTTTGCCCAAGTGTAGTACTTTACATTTCTCCCTGTTAAAATTAATCTTGTTTGCTTTGGCCCAGTTCTCTAATCTGTTAAGGTCATTTTGAAGTGTGATCCTGTCCTCTGGGGTATTAGCCACCCCTCCCAATTTGGTGTCATCTGCAAACTTGATCAGGATGCCCTCAAGCCCATCATCCAAGTCATTGATAAAGATCTTGAATAAGACTGGGCCCAAGACAGAACCCTGTGGCACCCCACTAGTCACTTCTCTCCAGGATGAAGAGGAGCCATTGATGAGCACCCTTTGGGTTCGGTCAGTCAGCCAGTTACAAATCCACTGAATGGTAGCATTGTCTAGCCCACATTTTACCAGACTCCTACCTTCAGGACCACTGTCTCCCTCCCCCGCGTAAGTCAGTTTAAAGCCCTCCTGATGAGGTTTTTGAGATTGTTGGTGAAAACATTCCTCCCAACCTTTGTGAGGTGCAGCCCATCACTTGCCAGAAGTCCATTTTCAAGAAACTTCAGACCGTGATCTAAGAATCCAAACCGTTCCTGCTGGCACCATTTGCGAAGCCAGGTGTTCACTTCCCCTATTTTTCTCTCTCTCCCTGGGTCACGGCGTTCAACTGGGAGGACAGATGAGATGACAATTTGTGCATTTAATTGCTTCAACTTCCTGCCCAGAGCCTCATAATCACTTTTGATCTTCTGGAGGCTATGGCTTGCCAGTGTCATTGGTTCCCACATGGACCAAAAGGAAGGGGTATTTTTCAGTGGGTTTTATGATTCCTTGCAGCCGCTCTGTTACATCTTGGATCTTGGCCCCGGGGAGACAGCACACCTCTCGAAACGTCTTGTCAGGCCCACAGATCACTGCTTCTGTACCCCTCAGTAGGGAATCCCCCATCACCACTACACGTCTCCTCTTAGGCTTGGTTGGGATTCTTCCATGTGCTGTCCCTTCCAAGGTCTCTTGCACATTCCCGGAGGACTGACTGTGCTGCTCATCTTCATATTCCTCATCAACTGTGATGAGGGAGAGATCTTCAAATGGAGTCTGTTCTTCATCTTCCATGTTAAGGGAGAGCACTTCAAATCGATTGTGTAGTTCTAAACACTCAGAGTGATCCCTGGGCTTTCTACTTCTATGAGTCACGTTCCTCCATACATCTGGCTCCTGTGTTGGGGAACTGTCCTCCTCCTCAGGGATGTGCCCTGACTCCCCCTTGGTACAGACAGTATGCTCTGCTGCATCCATGAAAAGCTCCAGTTCCTTAATTTTCTGAAGCGTAGATATACGGGCCTCAAGTTGCTGGACCTTGTCTTCTAGTAGGGCAACCAACTTGCAATTGCTGCAGGTGTAGCTGCCTACATCCTTTGGCAAGAAGACAAACATTGCGCAGGAATTGCAGGTGACTACAGTTGTCCCCTCACCCTCCATCATGAAAAGCTTGAAGTCAGGACAAAAAGGAAGCCTAGGTCTGCCCCAATAAACGTTTGAGACCAGTTACCCTTTATCTAAAAGATGGGTCAAACTGCGCGCCGCTGCCCTCCAGGCACTGACTAGCTCCGCCCACAGCTAGTCACCTGACTCAACAGAAGCCCTGCCCCTTCAGGGAGAGCACACAGCCAGAAACAAACACACACACAAGCCTGGATAGTCCCACAATTCCCAGAGGCAGAAGCCCTAGAAAACAAGCACAGCCCTAGGAAAGAAGCACACAAACTTAATCACACACAGCCCCTAAAAGACAAACCCACAAAACCTACAGAGTGTCCCTGAAGCTCAGCTCACCTTGTGCTCCCTCCTCAGCCACTGCCCTCCAGGCACTGACTAGTACAACATTCCTTGTTTTCCTAGGGTGGATATGCAAGGGAATGTCTAGCCAGTCAAAACTTTCTGTTCCTCCTGGCCTGGAGCATCCTTCCTTGCATGTGACTAGTGGGTGGGTGGAACCTTTCCAGACCCGGTAAAAGGACAAGGCATGCTGCCACTGTCTCTGTTTTCCATCTTCTTTTCGTCCTGCGAACTTCCTGAATTGAAGTTTATCCTTATGGGATAAACCTTCTAGCATAAAGTTGTAACTTTAAGCCTTAAGCCTGCCTTCAGGGATCACACCGTGTTCTGCCTGATTGTGAGTAAACTTTCTTTTTGTTACTTATGAATAAGACTGTGGTGTCTTTATCATAGCTGTCAACTTTTCCCTTTTCTTGCGAGGAATCCTATTCGGAATAAGGGAATTTCCCTTTAAAAAAAGGGGAAAGTTGACAGCTATTCTTCATTCTTTTAGGAGGGATTCAAGGGGTCTTACCAGGAAAATATTAGAACACATTTCAATCTGGACAAGCCAGATTGAATTGCGTATTGTCTTAAGAAACTTACATGAGTTTGCAACTAGTTTCCTGCTGTGTAAAGGGGAATGCGCTCTGCTAAGTAAAGGAACTTACTAGCACAAGTTAGGAAGGATATTAATAAACAATATATCCTCTCCTGCCACCCTGAACATTCCCACAAGAACGTACTCTCAACCATATTGCAGCTCCAGCACTTATCTGATTTAGTCTTATACATCTTAGCAAGCCTACTTGGAGTTAAGTGCCATCTGTAAATCATTTTTCAAGTACCGGTAGTTCTCCTTCAAGGAATAACATGCTGTAAACTTCAGATCACCTTCGCTATCTTGCTTCCCTTGCATTTGCAGAAGCCCATCAGGTGTTGTTGCAACTTATGCAAAAGACAATACTTTGCAATGCTCTGGTCCATGGGGTCACGAGGAGTCGGACACGACTGAACGACTGAACTACAAGGAGGACATAATAAACCTGATTCAAAAGTGTCTAGTCTCCTGCACACGTGCCTCAAATATTATGTATTTTGTCCTGAACTCATTGTTAAAAAGAGAGCAGGGAAAACAGCACCTAATCTTTAGCTAATTACCATGATGCAAAGCTTTTTTTTGGCTACCACTGGACCCCTAATTGAGTCTCTCAGTTGCCAAACAGCTTTGCAGACTGTGTGCCCATGCAGAATAAGGCCATTTGAGGAACATGGGGAAGGAATGCTCTGAGACAGGCCATGGTAATCTTGGAACAGGGACAGCTGTTCCTCTGGCCGCCTTGTCATTCATAATAACATTCAGAGCCGCTTCTTTCCATAAACTGGATCCAGAAGTGGCTTTCTCTAGGTGCCTGGTAACAGCCGAAACACCCTTTGGGCCAAATTGGCTCCATTAATGACCACTTGGCATGGCAGCCTCTCCATGATCCCTGCCCTCCAAAAACAGCTGGATACCTGCCACCCCCACATCTTTGGCTGCAGCAATTCGAGGCTTCACTTAGTTCCTAGTAGAATGAAGGTGGTGTATCTGGAGTAAATGCATATTCATTGGGCTGTCCTGTGCTTCTGCCATATTGATCTCACAGACAACCTAGAATTGGCAGCGGTGGCAGGCGTCCCTGTCGGGATACAGAGAATGTTGTGTAGCCTAGTAAGTCTGCAGGCTTGAGTAAAAGAAGCTGATGCAATAGACCTACAAACCTTACTGTGTCAGAGTGACTCAGCAAGAGTGTGCCGACAGATGATTTTATTGTGAGCTATATGCATACAGACAGTCAGGGGCGTCGCTGGGGGGAGGGCGGTAGGGGCGGTACGTCCTAGGTGACAAGTGGTGGGTGGGGGTGACAAGCGGCGGCCCCTCCCGCCACTCCCACGCGCCACCGCTCCCTCCATCACCCCGGGAGCAGCAGCACATGGCCAAGCGAGCACCCCGTCCATGCAGCGCTGCTGCTCCCGGGGTGACCGGCGGTGCGTGGGGAGTGGCAGGAGGGGCCGCTGCTTGTCACCCCCACGCGCCACCACTTGCTCCGTCACCCTGGGAGCAGCAGCGCATGGTGTGTGCGGTGCTGCTGCTCCCGGGGCAACGGAACGAATGGTGGCACGTGGGGGTGACAAGTGGCAGCCCCTCCCACCACTCCCACGCGCCGCCGCTCCCTCCTTCACCCCGGGAGCAGCAGAGCACGGCCCGATGACGGAGTGCGCCTGCGTGACATTTCGCGCAGGCGCACTCCGTCGTCGGACCGCCGCTTCCGCGGCTCCCTTTTGAGCTGCAGAGGGAAAAGGCGGCTTGTGAGGCTGCTGTGCGCGTTCGGCGGGGAGCCACCGATAGCGCTCAGCAGCCCCACGAGCCGCCTTTTCACTCTGCGGCTTAAAAGGGGGCTGCGGAAGTGGCCGCGGCCCGGCGATCGTGACGTCACAATGTGACATCATGGCGCCCCGCCCCCGGGACGTGTTTTTCCGTCGCCCCGAGTAGCGCAGAGCCTTCCTCCGCCACTGCAGACAGTTCATACAAAAACAAGTAGGGCAACTTCTCTCTGACTCCACTCTACACCACCACACCCTGCTTAACAGGTTCTCCTTTATTGAAAGTGGAGTCTGTATGTATATAGCTCACAATAAAAGAATACTGCAAGGAAGAACCTGTGGCTTTTGCACTTCTCTGCTACAGCGCCGTGGAGCAATCCGCGACAGTCCCCTCACTTAGGTGTGATAGCATATATAACTACATAATTCAATTCAAATCCAGAAATGGCGGGAGAGAGCTGGAGAGTCCTTGCGGCTTGCGAGTAGACCCTTCCCGGAGCCCAAAGAGGAAGTCAGTGAGGGCGGATGAAGCCCTGAAGAGACTGGAGGCACCGTGGGGCTTTGTTTAGGCTGCTCAGCCTCCCCGCCTAACAGCTGGTGTGTGGAGTAGAAGCTGGCAGCAACAGCTGCTTCCCTGCACGTCCTCCAGACTCCACCAGAACTTCAACGCTAGTTATGGATATTTCTGGATACAGTATTTTTTTGGTCTACACTGGAGAGAGAGCAGCAGAGGGGGCATTTAAAGGATGTTTAGAGGCTTCTCCCCACTTTATGCATTTTCACTTATGTGCACAGGAGCCCAGAACATAACCTCCACATAAGGGGGTGGGGGGAGTTTCTAACCATGGCAGTGGCACAATTTGGTCTTTCAAATTTCAGCTGTACCTTGTGGAAGGCCAAAATTCAGCAAAACTGCCCCTATGCCTCTAACCAGTGGCATAGGAAGCCGCTCGGGCACCCGGAGCGGCAAACATGATGTGCACCCGGGGGCGGGGCGTTGCTACGTAGCACGCATGTGCAGCAGTGCTGCATACAGCGCATGCGTCGTACGTAGCAATGCCGCACATGCGCTATACATAGCGGGTTGCTGGCGGCGGCGCTCCAGCGTCGTATGGATGGTGCTGCAGCCGCGAGTGGAGGATCCCAGCACCGTCCATACAGCGCTGGAGTGTTTTTCCGTCGCCCCGAGTAGCGCAGAGCCTTCCTCCGCCACTGCAGACAGCTCATACAAAGACAAGTAGGACAACTTCTCTCTGACTCCACTCTACACCACCACACCCTGCTTAACAGGTTCCCCTTTATTAAAAGTGGAGTCTGTATGTATATAGCTCACAATAAAAGAATACTGCAAGGAAGAACCTGTGGCTGCAGCCGCGAGTGGAGGATCCTAGCGCCGTCTGTACAGCGCTGGAGTGGCACCGTCGGCAAACCGCATGCCTTATCACCCCAGAGATGTGGCACCGGGAGCACGTCGCCACCTCTCCCCCCCCCCCCCGTTGCTACGCCACTGCCTCTAACCTTCCATTCTGCATATTGGGGAACCGGCCACAGTGCCCTAGATCCAGCTCTGAACATGGGCTCTTGCCAAAGTTTGTTCTTAGCTGCAGCTCATGGTTAGTGAGACAAGAGCTCAACCACTAGTCCATGAATTTCAATGGTTCTACTCTCAAAAAGCTCTGTCCATTTCCTTCTCTCTCTCTCTCTCTCTCTCTCTCTCTCTCCGTTTCTTGTTTTTCCAATCATTAATTCTGCTCCCCACATTTCTGTAGCAATATCATCATAATAGATTACTCCTCGTGAACATTATTTAGCATTTTAGTGCAAATCTATCCTCACAAACTCGTTTTTGTGCGCCGGAGTTGTAGTCCGAAAACGTCTAGAAAGCATCAAGTTGCGCAAGGATCTCTGAGGTCTAGTAGGCAGGAAACAAACATTTGCCAGGGAAACCAGAGTGGCTCAAAGGTGAAAAGATGCATTTTGTCTGAGATTCGTCTCAGTCTTGGGAAAAGGCTTGCTAATATATTTGATGTGGGTTGTTGCTTCCCCCCTCCCATCCCGCTGGCGCATTCCTGTTATGCAATTCTTTTGTTGCTTTATTATTTGTGCTATGGAGTTGTTGCTGTGCCTCAACCCAGATTTCAGAACAACCATAATAAGGCTAACATGGAAAGCTCATTACAGTTCAGTAAAACAGAATGTTCTAGCCTTAGGGAAGCATGATTTTTTGTTCTGCTGCTGAACTATTTGGTCCTCTCCCCATTCCGCCTCCCCACAATGACTATTAGTCCCTCCTTACAAGCGTGAGCCCAGATAATGGCTCACATAACAAAAAGAGCTCCAGGGAAATGGCCTTCTCCCGAGTTAGGCCATGGACCCATCTTGCCCTAACACTGCGTGCCACAGCCTTCTCCAAGATAGTTAAACTCTCTATTGCCAAAAGTGGACACTTATAGTCATTTCTATGGAGCACCTGCAGCAACGGACAGGAACTTCCCCTCCACCGGTATACATACCTTCCACCACCTGGCTGGACGCATGGAGACTATATGCCTGTGTGGAAGCTACTTCTGCTCCTCCTTTTTCAATTTGCTCCTGGTTCTGGGAGGTAGCAGTGCAGCCCGGACCGGTGCTAGGGTTTCTTGCGCCCTAGGCAGACCACCTTCTGGTGCCCCCTGCTTCCCGCCAAAGCCTGCTTTAGCGGGAGGTGGCGGGTGGTGGAGAGGCAAGCAGCAGTTTCTCCACTGTAGCGGAGAAGCTGCTGCTTGCCCATCCCGCCGCCCGCCCCCACCAAAGCCTGCTTTAGTGGGAGGTGGGGGTGGTGGAGAGGCAAGCAGCAGTTTCTCCGCTGTAGCGGAGAAGCTGCTGCTTGCCTGCCCCACCCCCCGCCAAAGCCTGCTTTAGCAGGAGCCGGGGGGGTGTAGGGGGCAAGCGGCACCTCTCCGCTACAGCGGAGAAGCTGCTGCTAGCCCGTCCCGCCCCCCGCCCCGCCCAAGCCTGGCCAGCGCCCCCTCCATTTTGGCACCCTAGGCAATTGCCTAGTTCACCTTAATGGACGCACCGGCCCTGAGTGCAGGAAAAACTGGGGAAGCACCCGGCCCTTCATTTACCTGGCCTGCCTCTTCTTCCAACCCATGCTCTATCCTCCAGTTCTGAAGCTTCCCTTGCCTCCAACTCACCTCCTGGCTGGTACAGGTCCCCACAAATCACTGGCCCCCATCTCCCAAGTCAGACTGCTGCCCCCCTTCTCCCAGTGTACATTCGTCAAAGTCCTGCCACTCCCTGACACCACCATAGCAATGGAATTAAGGGGCAATCTGCAATATACCCTAAAAACATACTTGAGTTTGTGTGGTTTTTTTAAAATCCAGTTTTAAAACAAGACAATTGGAGAGGCAAACAAAACTGGAGAAAGAAGTAGGCTCAAAAGACAGAATGTGCATAGGCAGATAATTACAGAAGGGACAGCACCATAGCCAGGAATGCTGTGCTCCTTACAGGTATCTACCTAACTTCATAAAAGCAGGGGCGCTGGGATACATTTAATGTGTGGATGAAGCAATAATGGACCTAGCCAGCAGCAGTTCCCCAGCTGCTTTCCCCAGCTACCAGGATGACAGAACTGGTTCACACACAACATTTGCTCATGCAAGGATATGCCAATAATAAAAACAACAGGTCTCTTTGCACAGACAGACATATATTATGCAGAGTGTTCCCTTGCATGATCCACCCATGGAACACTCTGGCTCCTGCTGTTACTACATTGTCTCTTTAAGGTAAAAAAGTAGGCCTTCTTTACAGAGCAGGTTCACACATGCATGTTCATGACTCAGTTCCTTAACGCTTGGTGACTCCCAGTTGGCTGTGTGATCGTAAGAACCTTTAGAGCCAATGGCCCATTTAGCTCAGCATCCATCTCTCACCAGGACCGACCAAAGTTAAGTCTGTAGCAGATTATTCACACGTGATATTTACAATCTGGTAACACGACGATCAGGTGATGAACCTGCATGTATGAGTTAGCCTATCAATCAGGGAAGAGGATGTGAGTTTTGGAGATTTGTGTGTGTGTATGTGTGTAGGTAAGCAAGAGAACACAAAGCTCTTCCATCAAGACTTCTAAAGGAAATGTAATCCATCATTCCAGAAGACCCTACTTATGGTTATGACAGTTACAGATGCAATGGGTACCATTCAACTTCATGGGGTTATAAGCACATGAAGGTGATGGCTGGTTGGTGAAGGACCCTGTGTGAGAGTCAGGGAAAGGAAGATGTCCCCGGGTGGGAGACTGGGAGAAGAAAGGGAAGCTCCCAGGTGAGAGCTTGGAGGGTCCACACCTTTTTGTGAGACAAGTGTTCGGACCTACCTTTGAGAGAGGACTTTGCATCCCCCCCTTTTTCTGTTTTCATTTACATTTAGGTTAGTCTGCCTTTTTATTGCATTGTATTATGAAAAAGACTCAATAAAAATTTATTGGGGCGGGGGGACTGTCGGCATCCAGAGGGTGTCGGGAGGCCAGCTGGATAGCCCCCAGCTGGATCATGCCCTTCCAGTACCGCCTGGACAATCCCCGATCTCTGGTGTGACATAAACCAGCGACCCAGACTTCAAAAGCCTGGGCACACTATATTAGAGGAGGGAGAAAGGTTGTTTTCTGCTGCTCCAGAGAAGCGGACACGGGGCAATGGATTCAAACTACAAGAAAGAAGATTCCACCTAAACATTAGGAAGAACTTCCTGACAGTAAGAGCCGTTGGACAGTGGAATTTGCTGCCAAGGAGTGTGGTGGAGTCTCCTTCTTTGGAGGTCTTTAAGCGGAGGCTTGACAGCCATCTGTCAGGAATGCTTTGGTGGTGTTTCCTGCTTGGCAGGGGGTTGGACTGGATGGCCCTTGTGGTCTCTTCCAACTCTATGATTCTATGATTCTATTCTATGATTCTATGTGGTTATTAAAAAAAAAACTTGTTCTTGCTGAATAGCTCGTGCATTTTTGCTGCACCCATGTGCAATTTTAATGGTCCGAGATAGCTGTCTCGCCTCATTAGTACGCTCGTGCACAAATCCTGGTGTGGAAAGGAAAGCTTGCCATTGTCCCGTCACATACTATTCCAATTGTGATGGTGCTTCTCATGTGGAGAGGGTTGGGTGGGAAAGAGAAGCGCTGAGCCACGGCGGAACAAGGAAAAGTTACAGCCACGACGCCCTTGTCCTGAGCTAACCTCAACGCTGTCAGTGTTAGTTAGGTGTGACATGTCCCCACAGTTTGCCTCGGCCTCTGAGGTTAGCAGCGCTAACTGGAAGACATGATTGAGCCCTTAGAATTGAATCTGAAGTGAAGGAATTTCAAGCAGTTGCTCCAGTTCAGAACTAGCAAGCGAGAGGAATTATTCTCCTGGTGAAGCTCAGAAAACCCCAGGGAGTGGGGGGGGGGGGACTTGGCATGTCCTGAGCCAAACCGGATCCCACTGGACTGTCTCGGAATGCAATAAAAACCATTTAAGACAATGCAGAAAATGCAATACCAAATAGGCACCCATGGCAGAGACCTATCCATCCAGAATTGAAGGCCCACAACTAAATTGAAATCTATTCACAAAGTATCTGAGTGATACTTTGTGCTAAAGTTACTGCAACTGCTTATCAAGAAGAATGCTACATTCTGGAGAAGAGGAAGCTACGACTGAAGGAAATAACAGAAGGAAAAGAAGGAAAACTGAACATGAAGGAAATAATAGATTTTTTTAAATTTAATTTAATTTAATTTAAATAAAATTTAAAGTAATAATTTGGATAATTTGGAACCTTTTTTGTTTTATAATTGGAGAAATAATTTGGAATGTAATTTGGAATGTTTCATACGATTTTGTTTTATTGGAAACCTCAATAAATATGATTTGTAAAAAAATAATAATGAAGGAAATAATAGAAGAAGAACCTGGACTGGGGGAATGTTGGGGGGGGGGAGACTGGTGGGGGATGGCAAAGGTAAAGGGAAGGGTGATGATGGTCAGGAGGGGGGTGGGGTAAAGTATGGATTAATGGGGATACTATAAAAGCTGACCACGGTACTCCGACACCAGAGGGAAAACGGACTATGAGAATGGAAGAAATATTTAGGTATTTGTTAAGATGTGTTGTTTTTTATATATATATTTGAAATTGGAATCAGAAGAAATATAGGCTACAGCATAACAAAGTTAAGTGAAGAGAGGATAAAAGAAGTGGAGATGTGGAATTTGATGTTTTATTTGATAAGAATAAGATTTAAGATTTAAGATATGTTGATAATAATTGTAAGACTAAGATCAGATGTAAGAAAGTAGATTTTACAATGTTACAAAGTTACTAAAGAAGATTAGAAATGAACGCAAAAGAGAGGATGTCCCAAGTTTAGGATTATAAAGAAGATAAGGATGAGTAAATAATTGTTTTGTTTGTGTGTATTTTGTGTATTTTGTGTAGTGTATGTATTTGTATTTTGTGTATTTTTATTATGAAAATCCAATAAATTCTTAATTAAAAAAAAGAAATCTATTCACTCTTTATTATGGTTTTCCAGAGTTTGGGGGGGGAGTGTAGTTGCCCCCACAGTTGAGGTTATTTCAAAAGAATATTGTGCCGCAGTTATTGTACGGTGCAGAGATTTGGCGATATAGTAATGTCCTCCCGTTAGAAGTGGTGCAGAACTCTTTCCTGAAATCACTGTTAATTGCCCCCAAAGGTACACCCGCCCCCTTTTTAAGAGCTGAAACAAGGCTAATTTCCTTACAAACCAGTGTGCATGTAGCGCTAGCTCTATACAGTGGGCGCTCGGGTTGCGAACGCGATCCATGCGGGAGGCACGTTCGTAACCCGCAGCGTCCGCAACCCACAGCGCTGCACCTGCGCACGCACGGGTCACGATTTGGTGCTTCTGCACATGCGCAAAGAGCAATTTGGCATTTCTGCGCACGCGTGAGTGCCAGAACTCAGAAGTAACCCGTTCCGGTACTTCCGGGTTCGGCACATGCACCACAACCTGAAAACGCGTAACCCGCAGCCTTCACAACATGAGGTATGACTGTGCTGACTGAAGCTGGCTAGCATGAGTAACAGTAGACTCCATAAAAAATGCTTCCCAGAGCAATTGCAATCTATGCCCCGAAGCTCTTGGGCAAACTCAGCCAGTAAGATTCTCCATTATTATGGGATTCATGTGGACTCCCTACCAAATTTTGCCTCTAACAGAATCAAACAACTCATCAAAGAAAAAAATTGCCATATTTCCCCATGTATAAGACTAGGTTTTCCCCCCTAAAAAATAATGTCAAAAATTAGGGGGCATCTTATACACAGGGCCATCTCCCCCCATTTTCTTAAATCTGAGTCCTCCAAATCTGGGAGCATCTTATAGACGGAAAAATACGATATTTGGACTCTAGATGGAGGGACCTTCATTCACTTTCGCAAATGGCATACTCATCCTGGTATCCAATATATAAAACATCTTTTGGGCTGGAGCAATAATCTCACGCTGGCACCACTTAGAAAAGCATTTACAGCTTGGTGTTTTCAGTGTATGCTCTCCACATATTTAATGGGAAGATTTAATAACCCCCCTGTGTACCAAAGACTGCATCTGTGAGTCGGGAGATGTGGAGGACATCCAACACTATTTGTTACAATGCCCTTTATATACATCCCCTAGACAAAAATTCCTCAATTACATCCTTTGCTCTCTCTCCAACCGACCTCCCCTTGAGCAAATCTCTATTTTGCTGGCTGGCAATAAAGTATTTACTGTATTACTGCACAGGTTGTAAAATTTGCCTTGGCTGCAAGTTAAGTTGAGAATTAGGCACCAAGAAAAGTACTGTATCATAAGGGGTGTGTGTGAGAAGTAGAGTGCTTAACTTATGCAGGTGTGATTTTTGCATTTTTGTATGTTTCCTTTGCTGTTGTTGCCGTTCAGTTTTAAATTAATTATTTGTATTTTACGCATTGTGACCAATTGTGATGGCTTACAGATTTTAGCAATAAAGATTTCATTCCACAGAAATGCCTCCAATTGCTTCTGGGAACTTCAAGTAGCGGGTACCTCACACGTCTCAACAAGGATGTTGTGGCGATCACACAGGGTCCCCAGTCGTTTGACGGACTATTGATCCCTGTGCCACCACGCGCTTCGCTGCCACCAACCAGGATCCCCTCCCTGGTAATAACTTTCACAGTCAGGGTGCAATTTTAAACAAAATAATAAGTGTTTATTTAAAAACTTCAACAACTTAAGAAATTGGTTACAACCCTGCCTACGCTCACCACTAGACCTCACCACCAACCCTCACAATCAACAACCACCCACCAACCAACTCCCTCGATCAACTGCTCTTCAACAACTCCCTCAACTCCCCGCTCTCTAACTCTAACTGACTCCCTCAGCTGCCCCTAGCTCCTCCCCCCTCTGTTTATTGGTTAGCCTAGGGCCAGCCACTTAACCCCTTACTTACTCCTTTTCCTATATGTATACCCTAGGAAGGGCAAACGCCACATACCTCCCCCCTTAAATAAGTTTGATTCAGGAGGGATAACTGCACAGAGTTATACTCCTGATCAAACTGCGTGACACCTTAATTCAAACAAACATTTTCTATGTTTACTAACCTTAACTCCTCATCTTATACTGGCTTAATAATTGTTTTTTTTTTCACATTATATACAATAGATCATGCAATATTAAACCTTTAGTTAACTGCAAGAAAATTTGTAACTGTCCATTTTAATCTTTGCCTTCGGGTCTTCGTGATAAGGCATCTGCAACGATGTCCAGGATCCTTTCACGCTCCTTATTGTCCTTAACCGCCACAAGAAGTGTCTTTCTCTGGGCACCAGTCTTTTCTCTGCCACACGTGATTGGATGCAAGTTGGATGCAGGTTGACACAGTCCAACTCCGATCCCTGCAGTCGATGCGTCTGTAACTATTGTGGATTCCCAGCTGTGTAGAGTCTTTGTTTCTCAGGGTCAAAAGCTCTCTTGGGTCACCCTCTCTCTCCTTCAGGATCTCTGTTAAGTGTTGAAGCCTGAGGTCTTGTACAAACGTCTCCATGTCACCAAAAGCTGCATAAGAACTGGTTGTCTGGCTTTTGAATTCATTGGGAACTGCTTTCAGAAGTTTGTGGATAGCTTCTTTTTTAGTCAGCTTGCTGAAGCTTTTTGGACAATCAGGTTTACTTAATGAAAGTAGACTAAAAAGCTCTGATTGCCTATTGCTGTTAGCAATCTCCCTTGCTGTCAGTCCATCTTTGGTCTGTATTGAATTATCAGTTCCCACTTCAAGCAATTTGAAGACTACTTTTTTATGCCTTTGACATGGTGGCCACGTTAATGCTGTGTAACCACGTTCATCTTGGGCATTTATTTGTGTTGCATGAGCAGCAGGGTACCCAACTTCCCACCACACAATCTCTAGTGTAGGAAACACTTTCACTTTCATAGAAAGTTGATGGGACACCCTGGCAGCTATAACTTTCAGTATGTTTTTCTTTCTATATTTCCAACTGATGAATGTTTTATCATAACTTTGAATAGTTGTTCTAACTGATCTCACAGATAGGTCACTTTTTAAAACAACTCTGACTCCTCTTGAAGGGACATAACCCATAAGCTCAGGGTCATATTTTCCAAAAATCGCCACTGTGGTAATATGTGACCAGTCATAAACTTTCCAGGCCTGCCCCCCAATGTCAAATATAAAGACCTTGCATTCTAAATATGGGGCTTCCTGTTCCTCATCCCACAAGATCCCGGAAATAAAACTGTTTACTAGATCAATGTTTACTTTATATGGGCGCTGACGTCCTGCCACGTCACTGCATGGAGCCCCTCGGAAAGGAACTTTTGCAATTGAACAACCATGGGCCTTAATTGAGCCTAGACAGGTATCATCATAGCCGTACCATGGAACACCCATCACAATCTTCTTTGGATTAATGCCCATGTGAATGTATTTTTCATATTCCATTATGGTGTGGTTATATGGAGCATTGACTCTGGCTTTGCATTGCGACCACATCTGACTCTGTTCATCATACGGCATAGCAAATATGAAATCACAAGACTTTGCAATCCCGGTGTCAATGTGATGGACTACCCCTTTTGCTAGTCTTGGAGTATTACTGAAAATCGTTTTAAATTTTTGTAGGTTGTTTCTTATTTCTTCCTGCTGTGAATGGGTTAAGGTAGGGGCTAGCTTAACTTCTTGTATATTGCATTCTTGCTCCCCTCTCCCTTCCCAGCATGATATTTCTGCTTCTTCTGGGTCATCCCGGATAGCACAGGGAGCCCAGCTTTCAGTTTTCTGGTAAGGCTTAATCATGTTTACGTGAACTACCTTGCGCCCCTCATCCCCCTGCTGGATAAGGTAGTTTACATTATTTATTTTGGACACAATTTGGGATGGTTCCTCCCAGGCTAGTTGCATTTCATTCCCCTTTTTGGTTGCTCTAGGCAAGGGTTGTGCCAAGTCGAGTCCTAACCTCTGGCAAATGTCACAGGCTTGGCAATACATTCTAATTTGCTTCCCCATTCCTGGCCAATAGAAATTTTGCGCCACTCTTCGTTTGGTCCGAGTTATCCCCATATGTGCCCCAAAAATACTATTATGGGCTTGCTTTATGATTTCTTCTCTGTACATGTGAGGAACCACTAGTTGTCTGCGGTTTCCTCCTCCCCCTTTATAAGGTGTGCTAAGGGCTTCACGATATAACAGCCCCTCCTCTAGGCAGAACCTCTCTGGGCAATCAGGGGTTAATGGAACAGTAGATTTTGCTGCCTCAAAACAGCTGTTTAGTCCCATGTCATTCTTTTGTTCCTGAGAGAAACTAGTCTTTTGAGTATTTTTAAAAGGTATTAGGAAGCCTGGCTCATTCAAAGTTTCAACTTGAGGACTTTGAGTCCTGCCCTCATTGGCAACTGTTTCACTCCCCTCAGTATCAGTTGACAGTTGGCCCCCCTTGGAGCGGGTAATAACAAACGCACTCTGTACATGCTCCAGGAGATCCCAACCGATAAGCACCGCAGTGGGGATTTCCTCTGAAATGGCCACTTGCCACTTTCCACTCCAGTCATGTAACTTAATGTTTACCTCAGCCATTTGGAGTCTAACTGGCTCCTTGGCGATTCCTTTTAATTCTATAGTTTTTCCTGGAATTATTCTCTCAGGATTGATTATCTCAGGATGAACAATTGTGATTTGGGATCCGGTATCTTTTAACCCTAGATATTTTTTGTTTTCAATCCAAATATTTTCTCCTGACTTTCTCAAGAGCAAATCATTCTGTTTAATCAAGTAACAGTGTATTACTGAGGCCTCAGGAATCTCCTCTGTCTCAGGCCTAGCTAAAGCTTCGGTTTCCGTGGCAACCTGCTTAGCCTCACCCTGCCCTACTGAGTGGATACAATAAGAGTGTTTTTGAGTGTTTGTGCTCCCAGATTTAACTTGTTCACCAGTCTTACATTCAAAGCTTCTGTGGCCCAGTTTATTGCACGACCAGCACCTCATATCTCTTCCCCCAGTATAATTAGATTTATTTTCTTTTACCTCAGAGGTATGGGTGTTAGTTTGGCCCACGTCACTTGGGCTTTTTGACTGTGGTATGTTTCCCTTTTTCATTGCCGGAGAAGAGCTTCCTTTAGCATATTGAAATTGGTTTCTGGGGTTCCCCCACAATTTCCCGCCAAATTTTGGACTATCAAATCCATGGTCCCTAATTTCATTAATTTGGTCAGCTATGTTTGCTGCCTCCTGGATGGTTTTAGGACTTCTTTCCTTTACAAGATATTTCAGCTCCCCAGTTATGGTGGCATAAAATTGCTCCAACGCAATAACCTCTCTGATTTTTTGAATTGAATCCGCACCCTCCTGCTCTAACCATTTTTTGAGGTAATTCGTAATTTTTGCCCCCAACTGAGCATACGTTTCTTCTCTCAACTTTGTCACACTCCTGAATTTTTTTCTTAGTTGTTCTGAGGTAATTCCAAACCTCGTATAAATTAATTGTTTAAACATCTCAAAGTCTGTTGACTGTTCTTCTGTCATTTGGGCGTATATTTCTGCCAATACCCCACTAATTCTAGCCCTTAAGATCACCATTTTCTCCTCATCCTTCACTTGGAAATCTTTACAGGCTCTCTCAAATGATATCAGAAAAGCCTCTGGGCTATCTTTCTCCTTGAACTCAGGGAATCGCTTTAAATCTACCTTCCCTGTTGTTTGACTACTGGTATTATTACTGTTATTTTGATTCTCCATGGCTGCTAATTCTAGTTTCTTCATTTCCAACTGAAATTGCATTCTTTCGCTCTCACTTTCCCTCTCAGCTCGAATTCTTTCTTTTTCTAATTCTTGTTCAGCCTTAACTTTTTCTAATTCAAATTTATATTGTTGTTCTAGTTTCCACTTTTCTAATTCTATAGAAACTTGTGGCTCTCTCGCCTCAGGTAAAATATTAGTGACATCTTCTAAGCTCTGCTCTTCCCTCAGAGGATTCCCATTTTCCTCCCCTTCAGAGCTATCTTGAGCTGGTTCCCTCACAGGGTTCTTTGTCTTTTTAGGTGGCATATTGTGTGATTGAGGATTGACAGTTAAATTAACAAAATAAGAGAAATCTCCTCTCAGCACTGTTCCCCCTGGCTAGGTTTCTCCAGACTCGGGTCTCAAAGTTCTGCTATGGGTCTTCTCTCTACCCGTTAAGCTTACTTCCTCGGACCCCAAGTCAAAACCCCCTGCCAGAACAGATTTGTGAGCTCTCTTTTCTCCTTTTGTTATCTTAGCCTTGCAGTGTCCTTGGGTAACCACAACTACACCCCCGGGCTAGGTTATCACTTCACAGATTTACCCTTCCCCTTCCAGGTGTATTGTTTAACCCCAGCTGCTTCTGCCAATTTTGTGGTGAACAGGCACAACGATTTCAATATCCCTCCACGGGCTTATTGATGTCTCCTGCTGGCGTATTGATCTTATCCCGTCGCTGCCGCCAGTTTTGTGGCGATCACACAGGGTCCCCAGTCGTTTGACGGACTATTGATCCCTGTGCCACCACGCGCTTCGCTGCCACCAACCAGGATCCCCTCCCTGGTAATAACTTTCACAGTCAGGGTGCAATTTTAAACAAAATAATAAGTGTTTATTTAAAAACTTCAACAACTTAAGAAATTGGTTACAACCCTGCCTACGCTCACCACTAGACCTCACCACCAACCCTCACAATCAACAACCACCCACCAACCAACTCCCTCGATCAACTGCTCTTCAACAACTCCCTCAACTCCCCGCTCTCTAACTCTAACTGACTCCCTCAGCTGCCCCTAGCTCCTCCCCCCTCTGTTTATTGGTTAGCCTAGGGCCAGCCACTTAACCCCTTACTTACTCCTTTTCCTATATGTATACCCTAGGAAGGGCAAACGCCACAGATGTTGTTTCACAGAACAAGGGAAGTCACACTAAAAGCCCTGTTGAAAGTTATTGTGGTGTGGGCTTCTGAGATCTTGTACCACTAGTTATGCAGCAAGACAGTAAGATAGCTCAGCCTAAAGGACCAAGATTACCCTACTGCTAAAGTTACAGTAGCGACACTGAGCCTCTTGGGCTTTCTGATTGGAAGGTCGGCGGTTCAAATCCCCGCAATGGGTGAGCTCCCATTGCTCTGTCCCAGCTCCTGCCAACCTAGCAGTTCGAAAGCACACCAGTGCAAGTAGATAAATAGGTACCGCTGTGGCAGGAAGGGAAACGGCATTTTGGTGTGCTCTGGCTCTTGTCATGGTGTCCTGTTTCCAGGACCGGTGCTAGGGTTTCTTGCGCCCTAGGCAAGAAACCTTCTGGCGCCGCCCGCCGCCCGCCAAAGCCTGCTTTAGCGGGAGATGGGGGTGTGGAGAGGCAAGCAAGTTTTTCCACTGTAGCGGAGAAGCTGCTGCTTGCCTGTCCCACCGCCCGCCCCCCGCCAAAGCCTGCTTTAACGGGAGCTGGGGGTGGTGTAGGGGGCAAGCAGCACCTCTCCGCTACAGTGGAGAAGCTGCTGCTAGCCCGCCCCGCCCAAGCCTGGCCAGCGCCCCCTCCATTTTGGCTCCCTAGGCAATTGCCTAGTTCGCCCTAATGGACACGCCGGCCCTGCCTGTTGCACCAGAAGCAGTTTTGTCCTGCTGGCCACATGACCCAGAAGACTGTCTGTGGACAAACGCCGGCTCCTTTGGCCTGAAAGCAAGGTGAGCGCCGCACCCCATAGTCGCCTTTGACTGGACTTTAACCATCCAGGGGTCCCTTACCTTTTACCTCTCACAGTGGCCACACAGGTGCCTGTGGGAAATCTGTAAGCAGGACAATAGCAAGCACAATAGCAAATCTCTCCTCCTGTGGTTTCCAGCAACTGGGATTCAAAGGCATCCTGCCTTGCCCCCAAAGGCAGAGGGAGAGCGTAGCCATTGTTGCTAGCCTTACACTCCATGAATCATCTACCTTTTACCTGTTTAATAATGGAATCGCCTTCCTCCCAAGGTACATCTTCTTGCTCCATCATTTTCGATGATGGATCAAGAGACACAACTCTCTAATGGGGCATTTGGTTGAATGGCCACCTTCTGACTGCGTTGCAGTTCTGCGCTCCCATTTGCAACTGCTTTGTGGCTTTAGTCTACGCTTTCAGTGACAGTTCTACCTGCTTTAAAGTCTGGCGTTGCTCAAACTCGGGTCCCCCGGCTCTTGTTGGACTACAACTCCCATCATCCCTAGCTAGCTGGACCAGCGGTCAGGCATAACGGGAGTTGTAGTCCAACAAGAGCTGGGGACCCAAGTTTGAGAAACTGTGGCATTTGTGTAACCCACCTCAAGGCCATTGGCTATAAGTGCAAATAATTATAAAAAAGATACTATTATGTAGAAAACATCTGGACGTCCTTCCTCATAAATCAGGGGTGGGGGTCTGCCAGATGTTGCTAGACTACAGCTTCCATCATCTCTGAGCACTGGCCATGGGACTGATGGGACTTTGAGTCCAACAGGTTTCCCTTCCCTGATTTAAGATTCCTGCATTGCAGGGGTGGACTAGATGACCATTGGTGTCCCTTACACCTCCGTTGTTGTTGTTGTTGTTGTTGTTGTTGTTGTTGTTGTTGTAACTGGGCTGCCCCAGCCACTCTGGGCAGTTTCCAGCATATACAAAAACATAACAAAACATTAAACATTAAAAACTTCTCTATACAGGGCTGCCTTCAGATGTCTTCTAAAGATTGCACAGTTGCTTATCTTCTTCGATTCTAAAAGGCATGCAAAGTTTTTACAATGCTTAACACACAGATGAAGATGCAACAAGCAGAAAGAAACCCAGGTAGAAAGATAGAGGAATAATGTCTGACAATGAAAGATTGCATTAAAAAAAACCTTTCATATATCACTCTTCAATCACCCCCCCCATCCAATGTGTGGAATGGGGGGAAGGGGTTTTTTCGGGGGGGGGACCCTCTCTTATTCTCAGAGTTGCTTGACAGGCAACTCTGAGAGCCTTCATGCAAGATCAACCCAAAAGCGAATCCATCATTGTTTGGTTTCTGTCACCCAGCTGCCCGGGTCAGAGTTTCTCTCTGACCTGAGCTTGCAAGTGATAGACAAGTGATAGGCAAGGGTATTATGGAAGTATAATTGGACAGTGAAAAGGAAAGCCCTGCGCTCTCCTCCGCCCCCACCTCCCTGCCTGTTTGATAACTTGAGCATAATATGGCACTTTTCTTTTCACTGCAGTCTTCGCTGAGAAATTATGAAGCAGAGAACTCTTGAAAATGTAGCTGCCAAAGCTGTGATTTCCAAAGCATCCTTAACCGAGAAACTCCTAACATAAGTCACAAAACTTCTGCCGTATATACCTGAACAAGGGCAATGCTGTTCTTTTTAGCTGTAGTCTAGCCTGTTGAACAATTTATTATTATTATTATTATTATTAAATTTCTATACAGCTTTTCATCCGAGGGTCACAGAGCAGTTTACAGTGTCAAAGCACAAAAAGTAAATAATAATAATAATAATAATAATAATAATAATAATAATAATAATAATAATTTATTTATTTATACCCCGCCCATCTGGCTGGGTCTCCCCGGCCACTCTGGGCGGCCTCCAACAAATACTAAAATACAATACAAAGTCACAAATTAAAAACTTCCCTAAACAGGGCTGCCTTCAGGTATTTTCTAATACTTTCAAACAACATAACATAACCAGAACGATAACACACACACATACCAGTTTAAAACACTGTTAGACAAAATAGTGATGGGAAATGACTCCAAGATCTTGTCCAAAATATATGAATTTTTATTAGAGTGGAATACCAAGGATGAAGAGATAAAAAGTGTCATGATTAGATGGGCAATGGATCTAGGCTATAATATTGAATTTGAAAAGTGGTACAAACTGTGGAACGTAAGACTGAAATTTACAGCATCAGTACAGTTTACAGTTTACAAATTTACAGCATCAGTACAGTTGAAAGAAAATATATACAAGATGATATACAGATGGTACATCACCCCAACTAAACTGTACAAAATGTATAAATCAGGAAATAAAAAATGCTGGAAATGTGGGTTGAAGGAGGGAAACTTCATCCACATGTGGTGGAATTGTATTAAAGTGAAACAATATTGGGAAGAAATTTACAATGAATTAAAAAAGATCTATAGATATTCATTTAAAAAACTGCCCGAGGCATTCTTGTTGGGTATGGTAGGAGAGGATGTAGAAAAAGAGGATGTGACTCTATTCATGTACGCAACAACAGGTGCGAGAATCTTATTGGCACAAGTTTGGAAGCAACAACAAATCCCAACTGTAGATGAATGGAGACAAAAAATGGTGAGCTATATGGAAACAGCAAAATTGACAGTGAAAATTCGGCAAACAGGAAGTGGAACATATGAAAAAGAATGGGGAAAATTTTTATTATATTTGAATAGAATATGTGGAATCTGAAATAGTAACTAGAATCTCATTGCTTGATTTAGAACACTTTATTGAGTTGGAAATATATAAGAATATAAGGAGGAAAAGATGAGGATAAAGTTGAAAATAATTAAGAACATATGATAAAAACAATAAAGAGGTTTGAAACCGCAAGAACTGAACAAAAGAAAGAATAAAACAGAGGAAGAAGGGGGGAAGCCGGGGGGGGGAAGAAAGGGGGGGGAATAGGGAGGGGTTTGGTAATGACAGATTTGTATTGTAAGAAGAATGGAACTTGTAGGAGGTAAAAAAGAATATAAGGATGATATAAGACACAAGCATATGGGATGTATTATAAACTATGGAATAACAATGTAAATATAATTGATGAGTTCTATGTCTGTATGTTAAAGTAAAAAATTAATAAAAAAGTATGAATTCAAAACATACCAGTTTAAAAGGCCATATAGATAGTTTAATTAGTCTAAGGGCTGGTTGAAGAGGAATGCTTTTGCTTGGCGCCTAAATATAAGTAATGAAGGTGCCAGGCAATTCTCCCTAGGGAGAGCATTCCACAAACGGGGAGCCACTGCAGAAAACGCCCATTCTCATGTAGCCACCCTCCAGGCATCTCATGGAAGTGGCAGGCAAAGATTATGGTCAGAGGTTTCGGATCAGTCCTTGAGGTACTGCACACATGCTTAAAGCTTGAGAGCCAGTGTGGTGTAGTGGTTAAGAGCGGTAGACACGTAATCTGGGGAACCAGGTTCGCATCTCCGCTCCTCCACATGCAGCTGCTGGGTGACCTTGGGCTAGTCACACTTCTTTGAAGTCTCTCAGCCCCACTCACCTCACAGAGTGTTTGTTGTGGGGGAGGAAGGGAAAGGAGAATGTGAGCCGCTTTGAGACTCCTTCGGGTAGTGATTAAGCAGGATATCAAATCCAAACTCTTCTTCTTCTTCTTGGGTATGGCGTGCAAATTCTTTTTAAATGCTTGCAATCTCATCCACCATCCACACCATCCCATTCAGGGCTGTGCGCACGTGTGTTACTAACGCTACATCCACCTTGCAAACTCTGTTTCTAAGCTTAACTATTTCTGTATTTCTTTGGTTAACATGAATACACTGGCCATCTGGTTTAATGCCTCAATTCTTTCCCAGGTTTTTCAAGCATTTTGAGCAAGACATGGTTCAGCTGAGGACTGGATTTTCAGGGGTCAGCAAACTTTTTCAGCAGGGGGCCGGTCCACTCTCCCTCAGACCTTGTGGGGGGCCGAACTATATTTTGGAAAATATATATATATGAACGAATTCCTATGCCCCACAAATAACCCAGAGGTGAATTTTAAATAAAAGGACACATTCTACTCATGTAAAAACACGCTGATTCCCGGACCATCCGCGGGCCGGATTTAGAAGGCAATTGTGCTGGATCCGGCCCCCGGGCCTTAGTTTGCCTACCCATGGATTAATTCCTCAAAAGTTCAACCTGACTAACACATTTCCCAACACTGGAGGAATCCACACATCACAAAATGAGCTTTCAAAATGCCCATTTTGGACCAAGGCGGAGCTACTTCACTGGTACAGAAGTAACCTTCTGCTTTAAGTTCTCTAGAAACATGCATCTCCAAAAGCTAACTCTGGATATGGAATAATGCAAAATCCTCTTAGCTGACCTCTTGTCATGCTCCCTCTATAAGGATTTGAGATCCGAATTTATTACACCACTCTTAATTACTATCCCAGGCCGCCCACCTGCGGCCACGCTGTTCTTTCTTTTATCAGATCAAAATGAACTGATAACGACAAAAGTTGCCAGATTCATCGAGGGTGTAATGAGATTAAGGGCCACTATCTGAATGATATCATAGATATATGTTGGTTCTTTTATCCATTGCTGATTTTATTTGTATATTGCGTGTCTGTTGTTGCTATGGCTGTTGGCTATGCGAAATAAATTTAAAAAATAATAATAATCCTCTTAGCTGACCTAGAATGAGACATTTCCACACTAACTTGAGTGCTTGCATTTTGCCCCCCCCCCCCAAAGCCTTGCAGTCATTGAACTAGGGGTCTGGGGGCACATCTCAGCAGCAATTTAACCAAGGCATACATGCCAACAACTTAATTATTGATTGTGTGCCAAGGGTGCCACAATACACCTATTAAACCAGTCCGCTCTACATGACTAATTCTCCTAACCTTTTTGCTGTCGCCTTATATGGAGGTCACTAGCTGCATCTCTTATGAGTGGATGCTATTCATTAAACATCGGCAAACACATTACACAAACATGGCGGGATCTAGAAAAGATGAAGACAACCCCCCCCCCCCCCCGCCCATCTATCTTCGTAAAGCCTCTACACGACATCCTCTTTTGAGATGAGACTAGCATCTTGCCAGACATACATTCCTGGAACAGTGCCAGACCTTGGCCCAAATTCCAGCAGCTAATTTCTCAGTTTCTATGAGGCTTGACGTTTGAGAAACGTTTGGGTGCCTCTAAGCCCTACTTGCAAAATTGAACACAGCAAGGCAAGAAGTTTAGAAAGGAGATGCAGCTCAGACTCTTAACCTAAAATAGTCATTTGTGTTTGCTTTTTTTTCTAATTTTGGTCGCTATTATAACTAAGTGCTACCAAAAGGAGAAAATAAATCATTCCAAAACAAGATAACCACCTGCTCAGCTTCCAGTTTGTCTATTCAATCACATACGGTGGTACCTCTAGTTACAAACTTAATTCGTCCTGGAGGTCCGTTCTTAACCTGAAATCTTAACTAGAGAGGCGTGCTTTCGCTAATGGGGCCTCTTGCTGCCGCTGCGCCGCCGGCACACGATTTCCGTTCTCATCCTGGGGCAAAGGTCTCAACTTGAGGTAACTCTTCCAGGTTAGCGGGGTTTGTAACCTGAAGCGTTTGTAACCTGAGGCATATGTAACTCGAGGTACCACTGTACTGGCAAATTTAGGTTGTGCAATTGCTGCTCTTGTGCAACAAACCACCTTCCCAGCCCCCCAGCCCAAATTTGACTTTTTCTAGTAAGGAAAATGATGCAGGAAATGCACTAGAAAGTGCTGGATTACAAATGGTCAACGCACTATTGTATGGACTCCCCCCCAAACAAATCAGAATGAATGCTCAAAACACAGGTTGTCTGAAAGAGACTGTTGTGTAGAAACCCATGCACACATTCCACTACATAAATCAGAACCTTGCTTATCACACATGAAGTGTAAGTGGGTTCCCACAAGGCAAGACACAGCGATAACAGCAAGAACCTTTACTGAACTACATAACTAGGAAACAGGGGCAAAGCAACTGCTTATATACATTCCTGAAAGCCTGGGCCACTCCCACTCCCGACGTGATTGGCTGTCTAAACTTCCAAGCTGCAAATCACAAGTCATAGTTCAAAGGCCAATGGCAGAGGCCCAAATCCTCAAATATTCTGTGATTGGACATCATGTATCGAATCAGAATACAGGAGCTCAGAATCCTTAGTCCAGACTCAAGCTCAGGCAAACACAGACCACTGAATACAAAACAACAAAGAAGATTGAAAAGGCTTGTTCTTTGCTGCCCTACAGGGCAGGACTAAAACCAATGGATGGATATTGCAGGGAAGCAGGTAAACATCAGAAAAAACTTCATCATAAGAGCCATTTGACAGCCTTGGAAGGTGGTGGATTCACCATCACCGGGCATATTAAACAGAGCTGGTGCTATTTTTCTGGAAAAAGAGGTTCTGGAACTCACCATGAACACCTCCCTCATTCTCTTAGAATGGCAATGGCTCTCACCTTAGAGATGCCGGAACTGTGTTACGGCTGAAATAAACCCCTGAGCAAAGCCTAGACAGCCCTATGTCAGGGAAGGATTTGTCTAGATCTCCAAACCTATAATTCTATGGTTCTACAGTTCTAAGTCCTGGGGCCTATTCTCACTGTAGGATTATTTGAGTGGTTCCAGAAAGTGCATTTTGTTTACAATCACAGAATCGCTGAGTTAGAATGGACCATGAGGGCAATCTAATCCAACCCCCTGCAATGCAGGAATATTTTGCCCAACATAGGGCTCAAACCCACAATCCTGAAATTAAGAGTCTCATGCTCTACCAGACTGAGCTACAAAAGATGTGTGAAAATATATTGTAAAACTATATGGACGTTTGGTGGAACATGGTGGGCCTTGAGGTCTCAAATGTCAGTGATGCCAAAATTTGGGGCCCCTCCGCCTCTCGTCTTCCATTCGGCAACATGGTTGCAGCAACCCCGAGGCTTCATGCCCAGTGCAACCGAGCAGGTCACACTCCCCTAAATTTACCTCCAGTGGAACGGATGGCCTTCATGATCTGAGGTTGAAAACAGATAATTTTTAAAACAGGCTCTGCTGCTGTCCACGGCTTAAAAAAGAGGTACTTTGCCTCACTGATGTACTTTGCCTCACTTTCGTTTCTGGTCAAACAAGTTGGGGAGGTTTTTGAAGACCTACAAAACCCTGCAAAACTAGACACCCACACAGAGAGAGAGATGCACAAGAGAGGCCTGTTCACATAGAAGTTGATTCCATGGGAAGAAAAGTCTCTCTTGCCACTGGAAGCTGGAATTGGATTTCAGGCCAGTTAATCACCAAGGGAGGACTATAGGAGTGAAATGACTCTGCATTTGCCTGGCAATGGCACAAGCCCAATGCTACATGTTTCCAGGGGGAGAAACTAAGGAGGCAGGAGGAATGTACATAAATCCTGTTATTTCTTAATGGGATTTTGGAGCTTATTTCCAAGCCAACACTTTGAAATGTACCCTGCAGCCCTGCTTCATACTGAATTTTCAATCATGCTGAATAGCAATGTCCTTATCAGCAGTTCTTACACTCCAACGCTTTATCCAGTATTTCTTACTTCCATGGTCAGATCCACACCATACTTTCAAAGCCCATCCAACATACATTTATTTATTTTATTTTTTTCAATAAATTTTATTAGTTTTCAAACGTTAAAACATATACATTATAAACACTACACACAAATAACAAAAAAATAAAAAATATCAAGAAAAAGTACAAACAACAACAACAACAAAAAAGACAAAATATAAAAAACAAAAATACCTAAAGTAACTATAATCATCCTATTCCTTAACATTGCAATTTGACTTCCTCACATCCTCTCCTTCTGCATTCACTGTATAACATCGTTAGTAAATTCTTAACATTATATATTCATCATTCATATCTAATCTTATTCTAAATCTATTTTCATAATCATATTTCTATCTTACTTTGTCTTATCTATTTTCCATATCTGTAGCCTATCCGTTCTTCTAGTTCAATTCTTACGGTATATACTAATCTTAACATGCGTTTTCAAATATTCTTTAGATTTCTTCCAATCTTTCTGTACCGCCTCGTCCCTCTGGTCTCGGAGTTTCCCTGTCAGTTCTGCGAGTTCCATATATATAGTCACAGAGTTCCATATAGTCCTCCTTCACAGAGCTACAATTTCACAGCATCCCCGAAGAAACCACAGTTCCCAGGACTCTGGGGAAAGTCATGTGGTTTAAATGTGCATTGGGTGTGTTTTAAATGCATGTTGTGGATCTGCTCAGGCCCCACATATACCATAGTTGTCAGTGAAACCAAGGAGGAAAGTTAGTCATGACTCAAGACCCATTAATTTCAGTGGGAACTAAGTGCAATAACAGCAGCCCAGATCCACCCATATGTCTGTAGAGCCACTGAGTCACTATGAAGAATGAAGATGCACTAGTTTTTAACCTGAAGAAATCTGGAGTGTAATTTGACATCAGGATTTAGACTTCAGCATTAAAATTC
This sequence comes from Lacerta agilis, assembly GCF_009819535.1. Taxonomy (NCBI): domain Eukaryota; kingdom Metazoa; phylum Chordata; class Lepidosauria; order Squamata; family Lacertidae; genus Lacerta; species Lacerta agilis. The sequence continues at coordinate 64,439,114 of NC_046320.1, forward strand.
ATTACCAAAATGATTGCCTTTCTCAGGACTTCAAGAAATCTTGTATTTTAACTCTAAATAGAAAATTCTTTCCAGTAGCACCTTAGAGACCAATTGAGTTTGTTCTTGGTATGAGCTTTCGTGTGCATGCACACAGTGCACAATTTCCTTTTGGTTCTAACAGTTCAAGTACAAGTTACAGGTGGGTAGCCGTGTTGGTCTGCCATAGTCGAAACAAAATAGAAAATTCTTTCCAGTAGCACCTTAGAGACCAACTGAGTTTGTTCTTGGTATGAGCTTTCGTGTGCATGCACACTTCTTCAGATACACTGAAACAGAAGTCACCAGATCCTTAAAGATAGTGAGGGAGTGGGGAGGGGTATTACTCAGAAGGGTGGTGGGAATGGGTGATCAGCTGATAGGTGTGGAAAACCTGTTGACGACTCTTAATGGCTGCAATTAGTCTTGCAGGGAAAGGCAAGGGGTGAGATGGCTAAAGATAGCTTTGTTATGTATAATGAGATAAGAATCCAATGTCTTTGTTCAGACCAGGTTTCTCCATGGTTTTAATCACCAAACTTAAAACCATGGAGAAACCTGGTCAGAACAAAGACATTGGATTCTTATCTCATTAAACATAACAAAGCTATCTTTAGCCATCTCACCCCTTGCCTTTCCCTGCAATGACAGGCTTAGGTGCTCCAATAATCAGGATGCATTCAGTTACCCCATTGTTCTTACCCTATTATATTTTCATTTGACCAATGGCACCCCTCAACATTATTCTCTTGTGCGCCTGGCTACATGACTGTGGCAGGACACTGTTCTATAAAACACTGTAGATTGACTTTCTGTGCTGCACTCACTCAGTAGCCCACGCTCCCTGCCTGAAAACTCCAGCTGTTTAGGCTTGAACTCCAAAAAGCAGCTTCTCGCACATCAGCCCAAACACGATCAACCAGTGTGTGCAAATCGGGTTCTACCATGAGTAAGAGCACGTGTTGCGATCGGGACCTGGCAAGACACATCCCTTCCTGTGGGGGTGGGGCCGGTAGCCGGCCTTAGCAGCTATAGGGCAGAGAGGAGTTACTGGGCAAAAGTAAATGTTGCAACTTGTGATGGACAGCTTAGCGTCCTATATATTCCTCTGCACGCAGGGTGATCCTTCTCTGGGCTTCGGCTTCTGATCACCCATCCCACCCGCCCTCTTTTTCTTAGGCCTCTGTGCTTGACCTTGCAACTGCCTGTCATGCAGTCATCTGCTTTTGGGGCAGAGGCACAGTAGGAATTTGTCCATCTGGCTGATTGGCTGTTGCCATTTGGTTTTGCCTACTGCAGTAGCAACTTGTCACAACTTGTAAGGTTGGCGGTTAGGCATTGGTTCCTGTGTGGATTGCTGGATTGGGCGGTACCCATCCAGAATCATGATGATGCTGGGAATTCCGTTAAAGGAATCCGGCGACTCTTATGCTTTGTCCGAAGCCCCCGGTAGGGGTTAGGGCCATGGCCGAGTCCCCGGGACCATGGGGAGAGGGAAGCGTTGTTTCCCCCCGCTCCTTAACTCTCCTCAGCGGCATTCTCCCAATCGCTGGTTCTAGGCCAGCCTCTGTCCCGGTAGGACAGTAGTCTGAACCAATGCCTACGCAACCACTCACCAAATTTGTATTTAAATAAAGTTGTGGCCTAAATTATTGCCAAAAACCCAAACAAAATTATGTCTCCTGTGTCAAGTCAATAGGGGGGGGGTGGCTTGAGGTCCTCGATACGCAACAGAAGGAGACAGGAAGCCTTTTGTGCTAAAGGAGGATTGACAGCCGAATAGATATGGGTAACAAAAGGGTCCTTTTAACTGCACACAACCTATTGATCTAAGAAAATATAAGGTATCTTTTACCCAAGAGCTTATACAAGGTGGGATACCATCAGCATTATCCTCTGGGAGCAACCGGGAATTTGGAGGTGTTCCTCTACTTGGCGCGTGTGGGATTTAGGAGACAAAGAAAGTGCACTTTGGTTTTAGTCCAGTTTAATTTCCCATTTTTCCGTTGGTAGTATCCATTTCGCAATTGTTCTCTCTCTCCCCCTCTCCAGGTGGCATTCTTTACCTGCTTTTGCACCTTCTGCATATCTAAACAAGAAAAGCAAAAGGGGGGGAACCCTGGGGTGTATGGGGGTGCTTTAGCAGAGGGAAAAGACAAATGAGACTGAAAAGGGTGGAAAATTTACAAAAGTACCCACAGAGCTTTTAAAGAGAATTTCCCCCTCTCTCATAAACACGAGGACTTGTGATCATCCAATGAATCACCAACAAGTTCATACAAATAGAAGTATTTCTTTGTGCAATACATGGTTAACTCAAGCTTTCATTGCCAGAAGATAGGCTAAATGGCTGTAAAAGAATTAGATTTATCCTCTATCAATGGTTATGGGCCACAGTAGAAAGATACAACCTTCCTCAACTTGGTGTCTTCCAGTTATTGTTGGACTGCCAACTGTCATCAGCCCCAGTCAGCATAGCCAATGGTCAGGGATGATGGGAATTGTATTCCTGAGATTACTATATGGCAGGAACATCCACCAAATGAGTGTGGCATCCCCTGGGAAGATCACAAGCAGAGCATGAAGACACCTGCTTGGGAGTCCAAATTGCGGCCATCTGATCTGATTCAGGAAGCCAAATCCTTTCTCATGAATGGTTCCCAGGATCCCAGCTTGTCCCTAAAAGTAAGGGGATGCTGGCAAATGGGGTTCCACTGTCTTCAAGGTGGTCCTTGCCGTTTCGCAAAAGGCCAACAAATTCATACGTCGCTGTGACAACACAGGCCAATAAAGCTGTTTATTTAATACTGTGCCTCTCTCCAATCACAAAACAAAAATGTTTTTAGAGCCCTGTAAATTTTATAGGTGGCGGGTGGTGCTGTGGGTTAAACCACAGAGCCTAGGGTTTGCTGATCCGAAGGTCAGCGGTTCGAATCCGCGCTACGGGGTGAGCTCCCGTTGCTCGATCCCAGCTGCTGCCCACCTAGCAGTTTGAAAGCACATCAAAGTGCAAGTAGATAAATAGGTACTGCTCCGGCAGGAAAGTAAACGGCGTTTCCGTGCGCTGCTCTGGTTTGCCAGAAGCGGCTTAGTCATGCTGGCCACATGACCCAGAAACTGTACGCTGGCTCCCTCGGCCAGTAATGCGAGATGAGCGCCACAACCCCAGAGTCGGACACGACTGGGCCTAATGGTCAGCGGTCCCTTTACCTTTACCTTAAATTTTATAAAACAGTATAAACAGATGTATACATTGGCTTAGCCCTCATAAGCAGCTGATGTGATGGCTTTCTGTTCTGAAGGAAGTAATCCACCCTGGGCAGAAGAATACACCGTCTAAACCAAAATTAAACAATGAGATTAAAACAAAATCCTTATTAATTTACAATTAAAAGCAGCAGCAGAGAAGGCATTCAATACAAATGGCCAGTCCAACACACACACACACTTTCCCCAAAGCTGGGGAAAAGGTTTCACCTGCCGCAGAAACCTAAAGCGGAATATTTTCCATGTGATGATGGCAATGGAATCCATTCAGCAGAAGGATGGCTATGGGGGGGGGAGGACCCATAGTTAAGGGGGTTTAAGGGGCAATGTTTCAGTAGCCGGCACACTGCCTTACCCCTCCATGACTAGGAGAACACATGACACAAAATGAGAAATATATAAAGTTTACCAGGTCACACAATTTAGCCTCTTTTTTTAATCCCTTTGGCAGTGCACAGATTTCAGCTTGGCTTGTGTTTTGTAATGTAAACATGCAGAGTATGTGTAGCTCCATCCTTAATTCAGTCATGTACTGCAATAAATAAATAAATAAATAAAGATTGCCATACGTGGCGTACAGAGCCACTTTGCCACCCAGAGCAGCATCATGACGTCATGACGCATGCACGCTACGGAGCGCAGTCCATCCGGGGTGCCGCACTTGCGCAGTGGGATGCCGCACTTGTGCTGTAGCCTTACGAGTTGCCGTGCGAGAGTCGCGGGGGGGGGGGTGTGCCGAGTGTCACACCCCCCTCCAGGGTGGAACCCGGGGCGCTCTGCCCCCAACGCCCCCTCCTTGCTCCGCCCCTGCTGACATGTAAAAATGGCACCAGGGTGGAATTTTATCAGGAAAAACCCAGGTGCATGGCAATGCGATGGAAAAAGAAGCGGAATAAGCTTAAAATCACTATTTGGGTTTAGGTTTCCTAAAAAAAAAAAAAAAAACTGAACAATTTTGGGGTCTTCCTAGAAAAAGCTAAACAACGTCGCGGGTGTTTTATTTTTTGAACCCTAAATTTAAAAAAGTTCTAGCTAATATTTGGGATTATACTTCAGGCTCCCTCCAACATATTTGTTCAGTCATTCAATCGTGTCCGACTCTTTGTGACCCCATGGACCAGAGCACGCCAGGCACGCCTATCCTTCACTGCCTCCTGCAGTTTGGCCAAACTCATGTTAGTAGCTTCGAGAACACTGTCCAACCATCTCATCCTCTGTCGTCCCCTTCTCCTTGTGCCCTCCATCTTTCCCAACATCAGGGTCTTTTCCAGGGAGTCTTCTCTTCTCATGAGGTGGCCAAAGTACTGGAGCCTCAACTTCAGGATCTGCCTCCAACATATATTTTACTAATATTACAGTTTTAGTTATTATTTTTAATAAGTTTATTTGCTGCTTAGTGCTTACCACAGTAAAAATTTGTCTCAAAGCAGCTAACAGGCTGTTGTTGTGTTGTTGTTTTAAGCATACATTACCAAATACATAAAATAAGAGGACATTATTATGGAAAAGTGCTCATCCCGCAATAACATAAAAAGGACACATTCTACCCCCCCCCCCCCAACTAAAAGACGAACACTATTTGAGAGCGAAATGTCAGGCAGGGTGAGTAGGAATGTCTCCACCTGGCACCCAAAGACTGAGATAGCCATATCAAGTTTTATCACTTGCTATTACCCTACCAGCAGGAAAATATTTTATTCTTCTTCGCTTGCTAGATCAAGGGAGGTAATATTCCGCTCTGGTCAGACCTCACCTGGAATACTGTGTCCAGTTCTGGGCACCGCAGTTCAAGAAGGATACTGACAAGCTGGAACGTGTCCAGAAGAGGGCAACCAAAATGGTCAAAGGCCTGGAAACAATGCCTTATGAGGAACGGCTTAGGGAGCTGGGTATGTTTAGCCTGGAGAAGAGAAGGTTGAGGGGTGATATGATAGCCATGTTCAAATATAGAAAAGGATGTCATATAGAGGAGGGAGAAAGGTTGTTTTCTGCTGCTCCAGAGAAGCGGACACGGGGCAATGGATTCAAACTACAAGAAAGAAGATTCCACCTAAACATTAGGAAGAACTTCCTGACAGTGAGAGCTGTTCGGCAGTGGGATTTGCTGCCAAGGAGTGTGGTGGAGTCTCCTTCTTTGGAGGTCTTTAAGCAGAGGCTTGACAGCCATCTCTCAGGAATGCTTTGATGGTGTTTCCTGCTTGGCAGGGGGTTGGACTGGATGGCCCTTGTGGTCTCTTCCAACTCTATGATTCTATGATTCTATGATTCTATGCTTCTTGCAGCTACCAGAGTAGCTGGATGCTTATGAGTTTAAGGAGATGACTGGGGAATGGTACAGCAGGTAACAGCATTCCCGTATTGTTGCAACCCAGGCAAGAATGCACTTGAGGTCTCTGTTCCGAGGACAAGAATTTGCTCTCTTGTTAATTATGTGGCTGTTGAAATTAAGATTAGAAAGGGCATTTCAGAGAAGCCCTGTGGCATGTTAAGCTGTTCCAAAACGCCTGAGCTGTAACCACTGAATGAGCAAATAAATGGATCTTAGTGAGCTGGAGATTCTCTAAACATTGAGCAATTGTTCTGCTTGCTACTATATAACAAAACAAACACCTGTAGAAATTTTGGTGCTATCTGGTGGAGTGGCACAATCCTAGAACACAGAGAGATGCAGCTCTGGCAAGGACTGTGCTGCAAAGCTCAAGCCAGGTGAAGATTGCAACAGAGGCTGCGCAGAAAACCTGCACCCAGATCCAGCTCAAAAGCTGCTAACAGACAGGGCTTAGCTCCACAAGGAGTGTGTAGTACTGTACTCAACCTAGAAGAGATCAAGAAGACCAAGGGCAGTGGTTTTCAGATGGGCAGTCCTGGGATCCCTTGGGAATTTTCTACAGGTTGTTTCATGAGAAGGTCAATCAAAGCAGGCAAGCTTCTCTGAAAGACAGCCTGGCCATCATCACCGCAACACAGAGCCTTAGGTGAGTTCTGGTGCCCTCTCCCCACCATTCAATAGAGCCAGAGTGGGCCCTCCAGATGTTGCCGGAATACAACTCCCATCATCCCAGACCATTTGCCCTATTAGCTAAGGCTGGTGGGAGTTGGGGTTCACATTTGCTACCCTTACGTTACAGAATCCTTTACAGCACACAAGGTGTTATATAGTGAGTCCAGCCAGTGGTAGAATAGTAACATCTTTATTCATGGCAGCAAGCAAGTTAAAAGGCACACAACAACCCCAGCCCTGCTGCTATATATAGGCACTTGGGCTAGCATACCCAACCCAGGTGAAGCTAATAAAAAGCAGTCACTACCTCCCTTAACTAATTCCTGGCTGCTCTGTAACTGTGCTGTGCCTGCAAATTCAATACACAACACAAGGGTCCTCATCAGATAAACCAATGTGAAGAAGGTTCCCAGAAGGTAGAAAACTGGGAAACTGTTGTTCTGCGGCAGCATTCCCCAACCTGTGCCCTCCAGTTGTTATGTAATACAACTCCCATCAGCCCAGACTTGGTATGAACAATGGGAATTGTGCTCCAAAACACCTGGAGGACACCAAGATTGGGAAAACTGGTCTAGGGTAATGTCAGGGCTGGAGTCAGATGCTGGTCAGCCAAAGAAGCAGAGCCAGTTGTCAGTGAAGTTAACTTTTTATTTAAGCTGCTTTTTATTTAAGCATCTACTCAGCAACATTCTCAGTAGGTCTTGCCCTATGAAGCAGTTGCTAGCCCAGGACTGATGGTCTCCACCTTGTACCCTCTCTAAAGTTCCTCCTCTCCCAGATGTTTCCCAAGCAGTCTCAAACTGCATCTATGCACCTCTGGTTTCTGTTCTGCCGTCCTCGTTACCCTTCATGTTATTGGAGACCAGGAGAGGGAAACTCGCTGGATTCTTCAATAGTCCATTGACCTCCCTCCTCTGTTTCAGCCACAGAGTCTGAACTGCTCCCTTTCACAGGCTCTTCCTGCTCACTAAACCCTGTTGCCCCTTTGGCAGCCAGCATCTCCTCCCACTCTTCTCCCTCTGACCTCTTCTCGGTGTCCCACCACCAACCCCTGGGCTCTGAGCTTTCCTCCTCTGGGGCTTCCCTTGGCGGTTCCCCGGCTGGTGTCATCCAGCCAGTCCCTGGCAGATAATGGGTTCATATCCGGAGGAAGCAATTTGGATACCAGGGCTCTATTGAGGCCCTAAATAAGAATTCAGGTATTGGTCTTAACATGATACCATGGGCTAGCTAAATCGTTATTTGTTTTGACGTTCATACCCAAATTTGCCTACAAACCAGGGATTTATTGGGGGGAGGGTAGCAACCAGGATCTGAAATAATGCTCTGAAGTTGATTTACAAATCAGTTCTAGCTGTGGATTCCAGTTACTGTATGTTCAAACTCAAAACATTGAGTCAGGAAGCTCAGACCCTACAAGCACGTAAATACAATGCCACAATCACAATCGCTTTCAATAAGTAACTTTTAAAAAGAAAAACAGAAGTACCAATTTTGCGCAGACGTTTTAAGGAACAGGGACAAAGAGACTGAGCTCCCGGTGGTATCATGCACACCCCAGGCATGTTTGACATTAAGGGAGTTGGTTGTTGTAGAAACCAAGTCCCATAGACTCATTAATTTTCAGCAGTAAGCACCATCCATCCCTCTTGTTGTTGTTTAAAAACTATGAGCTGAGCATATTAGAAGAGTTTGGATTTGATATCCCGCTTTTCACTACCCGAAGGAGTCTCAAAGCGGCTAACATTCTCCTTTCCCTTCCTCCCCCACAACAAAGACTCTGAGGTGAGTGGGGCTGAGAGACTTCAGAGAAGTGTGACTAGCCCAAGGTCACCCAGCAGCTGCATGTGGAGGAGCAGGGACACGAACCCGGTTCACCAGATTACGGATCTACCGCTCTTAACCACTACACCACACCGGCACTACACTTTTTATACAACAAAACACTCTTCCCTCTAAGCCAAAAGAGGTGGAATACCTTGTTTCGCCTCTCAGTGCTAAATGGCTTGCATTTCATATTGTTCTCACAGGAGAGGATTTTGCTTAAATTTAATATAGAATGAGGAGCTCAGGAGTGGACTTATGATTGTGATTTCCCCTTTTCTCAACTTTCAGTGTCAATGCATTCTGTCAGAGCCCTCCTGCCTCCTTCCCAAAACCCAATTCCTCACTTACCTGGCTTTGGAAAGGCAGCACAAGGGTTGCAGGGTGGGGTGGGGTGGGTGGGTGGGTCAGCATATAGCTCCATGGGACTGCAAAGGTGTAGCAAAGCAGTATGCCAACTTGTCAATGTGCAAACTGCAGGGCCGGCCCTTTCATTAGGCAAAATGAAGCAAGTGCCTCAGGTGGTGAAAGCTAAGAGATGGTCCTCCGGGACCCTTCATTTCCTTGCCTTGCTGCCAGCCTGTGATGCTGCTGCCACCTGCTCACCTGCTGAGGTTCCTAGCACTGTGTGGGACCCTGCAGAGTTCCCACTCCATCCCCATGCCCATACTGGAAGGCTCTTTCTCAGAGTGAGGCATTCTGAGCAAAGTAATCCTGGCCTGCCACAGCTCTGCCATTCTGGCTAGTTTTTAAACAGAGCCTTTAAACTACTAATTTTGTAAGGAGAATTTCTAGCCACTCTCTTGGTCCACTTTGTATAGAAAGAACACCTTGCTCTTAGGTCACTGCCCTGGACCAGGAGCCATCAGAGCAAAGTGTTTCAGGAACTGCAGCTCTGAACAGCAGAAGGACCCATGTTGTGATGGCCTGGGAGTCAGACTCTGATGCTGAACCTGAGGGATCCCAGCCTGCACAGGATTCCCCACCTCCAGAACCAGCTGAGTCAGGGCCAGGGCTTGAGCCTGAAGGATCCCCACCTGTGCTGGATCCCCACCTGTGCTGGATCCCCAGGTGCAGACATCAGCAGAGTCTGCTCTGGCTCCTGATGGGAGGGAGGACCCATTGCCTGCAGGTGCTCCACTCCCAGCCTCTTCAGAGGAAGCTGAGGCAGCCCCTGGGTCCAGTAACCCACCAGCCTCTCCTGAGCTGCAGAGGCTCAGGACAGAGAGGCGAAGAGAGCTAAGTGCTTACAGGAGGAGTGCTCGCCTCCAGGGCCGGAGGAGAGGCGAGTCTCCTGAGGATCGGGGCCGCCCTAAGCATAGGGCCAGATAAAAGCCAGCCAGACCCAGCCCAAGTTGCGTGAGCAACTTAGTTGCAAGCGTATGCTCAACCTGCAACCTCGTGCCTGCACCTGCCTTGGACCTTGACCTGCTCCCTGCCTCGCTCCCCACCGGACTGAACTCCTTTGGACCCCTAGACCCAGGACTGGACTTGGACCTCGCTTCATGGACAAACCCCTGGGGCCAGCACACATGCCCTGGTCTGTGTGCTATAATCAGCAAGGACAAACCTCTCACACCACATACAGACAGCTGGTCCCACAGATTCCTCAGGGGATCAAGAGTTCTCTAAGAGAGATCCCCACAGATGGAAACCCCACTACCCCCAAGGGGAACCAACAGCTGCAAAAGGCTTCAGCCCTTTAACTAGCCGAAAGGCAGGACTCAAGGGGTGAAGCCTCCGCTCATTAGCCGCTAAGTCCTGTTGCAAAACTCAGCCACTTGGTCCAGGACCTTGTCGAGACAGCTTGGGTGTTAGGCGTCAGGAATGCTCTCTGTGGTTCTGGAGCCTTGGCCTCTCTCCAAGGGACTTACATTCACTGGCGGAGGAAGAGGAGTGCGGGGGGAGGGGGAGGGTGCACCGCCACCGGCAGTGCGATCCTGGTGGGGTGCCATCGCGGCTGCCCCCTGCCCATGCTGGAAGCCACGGCCACGCTGGAAGCGGCGTGCCATGCCCCAGGACACACGTCATGCCCCTGCGGACGCGTGCCTGCCCCTCCCCCACCTGCTCTCCGCCCCCCCCCCCCAGTGCCAGAGCATGAAACTCCACCACTGCTTAGATTTGCTCTTCCATCATGCACGAGGAAACAGGAGCTACTGACCTCCCCCTGCTTAGACCATCACCCCTTCTTGGAGGTGGTCATCTCTGGAGCTCATGACAGCTCAGAACTAAGCAGAAAGTAAGTGGGGAGACTTTCAGTGGCAACAATACATTAACAGCAACAAAAGAGTTTCAAAGTAGAGAAAGATGAGAAGTTGGCAAACTGCATAACCGATCACGAGACGCGGCACATGCACATCACTTGAATGGCAATGCCCATCAACTTGGGAGGGGGGAAGGATCCTCAAATATTTTATTGGGGTGGGGGTGAAGGGACCTTGGCCCCTAGGAGTTGATTCCTATGGTATGCACATTGTGGGCAAAATTCTTTTTAAAGTAAGCCAAGGGAGCAGAGGAAGAGCTGGCGGCACCTTGGGCACCATAATGCTTTTCACCAGCATTCACCCGGTGAATGGTGTCAATTAGCTGAAGCCATCAGTGAGGGAAGCAGGACAGATTGGGAGGCAGCGCAGGGTCCCAGTGTCTTCAGTGTGGCTGGTGCTGAGATCTCACATGGGGCATGGTTACGGTTCCCTCACAAAATCTCAAGGCCAGAGTTAGGGGCAAGGCTATACACAGATTTGTTGTCGTTCAGTCGTGTCCGACTCTTTGTGACCCCATGGACCAGAGCACGCCAGGCACCCCTATCCTCCACTGCCTCCCACAGTTTGGCCAAACTCATGCCAGTCGCTTCGAGAACACTGTCCAACCATCTCATCCTCTGTCGTCCCCTTCTCCTTGTGCCCTCCATCTTTCTCAACATCAGGGTCTTTTCCAGGAAGTCTTCTCTTCTCATGAGGTGGCCAAAGTACTGGAGCCTCAACTTCAGGATCTGCCCTTCCAGTGAGCACTGATTTCTTTAAGGATGGATATGTTTGATCTTTTTGCAGTCCATGGGACTCTCAAGTGTCTCCTCCAGCACCATAATTCAAAAGCATCAATTCTTCGGCGATCAGCCTTCTTTATGGTCCTTCTTGTAATCTATGTTCACAGATTACAGCCTCCATATTGGGCAGGCAGGCAGGACACTTTTTCTCTTCAAAGATAAAGAGTCAACTCTTGACCTGATTTTGTGCTCTGATATTGAAGAAGCAGATCAGATCACTCCCTTAATCATATTTTTCAATGTGCAACCTTCTATGGCCTATGCTTTGCAAAGCAAACTAAAAGGTGGAGACGATCAGATACTGCAAATGCAATGGTATATTTTCTGCCCTGAAAACAAGTGTCTGCAGTCAACATATCTTCAAACCAATTCTGCCACACTTGACTCTGCATCCTTGCCCTCACATCATTATTTTCTTGGAAGAACTTTTGTCTGTAAGATTATACTGGTTTGTGGTCTCCCAAAAAGCTTTTGCGCCGCTTGAAAAAGAGTTCAGTGAAACCCCACAGCTTGCACATTATTGATTAAAGAGTCCACTTCAAGGCTTCCCTCTGTTACTTTCTCTAGAACCAACAGCACAGCAGCATTCTGTAGTTACAGCTAACATTTCACACAAACCAGCTACCTGAATTTAAAAACCAAGAACCAAAACACTAATAACAAATAAAGTTTCTTCTTTCTCTTTCTCACAAAACTTGATCTGCTAAACCGACCTTCATTGATTTAAGCCAGTTTGATCTCTTTGACATGAATTAGACTAAATCAGTTTAAGTCCAAGTATGCCAGCTTATTTTAATTGTAAATTAGGTTAGCGTTGTGAGAGATTTCCCCTAGAATACAGAAAAGAAATTTAAGTGCAGGATATGTCCTCTTCTGCGCAAGCTCCTTTGGAACACGATTTTTGCACAATTCCCATTTATTTTAATGGGGTTTGTGCAAAAGAAGTTCCCCGTGGCTTGCGCCAAATGTCCTTTTGCTCCACAGTATACCAAAGTACTGAATTAACCTCTCAGTGAATCGAAGAGTTCACAGCAAGCACATCCTGGACTTAAAAAAACAAAAAACGAATCCACTCTCCACCTAGATTACATTTTAACCACAATTTTGGCCCAATCTGCAGCTGAACGCATCTTTAATTCAAGTAAACAAGGTTACCTTGGAGATGATTAATGGTTCCCCATGCTCCAGTCCACCTTTCAAAGTAAATCCCCACGGAGGACCTCCTTGTAGCAAAACCGCTAAATAAATGTATCTTCCTTTATGGGTTAAGTTTGCTTCTGAAGAAGAAAAAATAGTCCTGTCTATATTGTCCAGCATCCTCATGTTTATATTCTCAAGCCTTCACTGAAGGCAAAAAGCAGTGACTGGAAGAGTCTGGGGAAGAGGAGGAGAGAGTAGAAGATTAAAATCCCTCACGTCCATGATGAATTGTCTCATAGTCTACAGGATCGCAGGCTGCTAGGATTGCCAGGAGGTTGTGTTTTCCTTCTCAGCAGAAGCCCAGAGGGCAAAGCTCAATCTGCACATCATTTCCATCTCAGAACTTCCAACTTTTTGGATGCAGCTTTTTGAACACGAAGCATTTCTCCCCGTGCAAACATTTGTCCCGGGTAAGATCCTTCCTTTTGCCTCTTCATTCTTTCCCTTAACATTTCCAATCGGTGGCTTTTCAGCATAAAAAGGAAAAAAAAGACGACATTTAAATGCTTTGGGTAGCAAGCTCCTCAAATGCACACCAGCGCTTCATTATTATTTTTTCATATTGATTATCAGCCCTTTCTCCCCTTCTGTGAGCAATTTACCATTACAATGGCCGTTTTTTCCTCAGTTCATTGCATCTAAAGAATGGAAGCATCTCCCACCCCCTGTCTGCCAGCTCGCTTTTCTGCTAACTTCACAATTTTGTGACTTGTCAAAAGTAGCAGGGGGAAGGGAGTAAAAAGCCCGGACCTTAAACAACTTTGTTCCCTCAGAGCTGGGGACTTGAAATAGTTTCCCATCTGAGTTTATAAAGGGGGAAAGAGAGCGTGCCAGGAAAACAGGAAAGGCAGGTGAAATTAATCCCTCGAAAAAATGTTAAGGAGATAGCTTAGCTCTTTCCAGCACTTTCTCACTGCGCTCGCTTGACCGTGTTGTCATGCCTGCTGCTAAATGAGAGTGTTCAACTGGGGGAAAAGAGGGAGAGAGAAAAAGAAAACTTGTCTGTTTTTGCCACTGCATGCCAAAAAAACAAACAAACTGTGTGGCGTCTCATAACTGAGGTTTCCATATTTATAAGGACTCCAGAGGCTGCTACTGTCAAGGAGTTTCTTCTGCCTTCTGGGGAAAACATCACTTTGCTAATTATTTGTTGAAAAATGCTTTAGAATCTCCACTCCAATTCAGTATTCGTTGGCCACAAATATGATTATGGGTTAGGCACCGGGTGATTTATGGGAGATCCTGCCCCAAAACGCTCCATTTATATCATCGATTCATAGCATCACAGAACTGCAGAGTTGGAAGGGACCAGAAAGTGCATTTTTAAAAGAATCTTAGAATCGTTGAGTTAGAATGGACCACGAGGATCTAGTCCAACCCCCTGCAATGCAGAAATCTTTTGCCCAACGTGGGGTTCGAACCCACGACTGTGAGTTTAAAAGTCTCATGCTGTATCTCAGCATCACATGAAAAAGAAAACTAAACATACACCAGCAAATACCGCTTCAGGGAATCTATATCTTGAGATTCTTACTAGTGGTTGGTCTAGAACAGGGGTGGCCAACTTCCAAGAGACTGTGATCTACTCACAGAGTTAAAAACTGGCAGTGATCTACCCCCTTTTGGGGGGTTCAGGTCAAAGTTGTTGAGCTTCTTTAGGGAAGAGGAAAGTGACATTGAGCTTTTTTTTTAGGAAGGAAAGCCCTATTTTTGGTGTTTCAAGTCATTTTAGGGGTGCAGGACAAAGATGTTGAGCTTTTTTTAGGGGAGCCAAAGTTTTTTAGCTTCTTTGGGGGGAGCCACTGATTTACCACAGACGTCCAGTGATCTACCGGTAGATCACGATCTACCTGTTGGACATGCCTGGTATAGAAGATCCACAGGATCCCTTCCAACTCTACACAATTCAATGAAACATAAATCACCCACTTTCAAAAGGCTAGGAGAATTACTTATCGAAGGAAAACAGAATAAAAGTCTGAAGACCACAGATAACAAAGTTAGGCGAAGAAGGGGAAGAGAAGGTTGTGGCTTCCCAAAGAGACCAAAGAGAGACAGTTTGCAAAAACACCCACACAGCCCTCTTTCTCTCAGCCTTTTTGCTAAAGAGGAAGAGAGAAGAAGTTCACCTCTTAATCCATTGAATTTCAACACCAATTCCTCCAGAGAGAGCTACATAGGTAAGAAGAAGAGTTTGGATTTGATATCCCGCTTTTCACTCCCCTTAAGGAGTCTCAGAGCGGCTAACAATCTCCTTTCCCTTCATCCCCCACAACAAACACTCTGTGAGGTTAGTGGGGCTGAGAGACTTCAGAGAAGTGTGACTAGCCCAAGGTCACCCAGCAGCTGCATGTGGAGGAACGGAGACGCGAACCCGGTTCCCCAGATTACACGTCTACCACTCTTAACCACTACACCACACTGGCTCTCTAAGAAAGGAGAGTATAGCACTGTGCAGCTATATCTTCAAAAACCATGACTCTAAAGGACCCTAAAGGTCTTACGTCCTCTAAAACCCCTGCCTCTTCGCAGGCACACTTTTCAGAATCCATTGCATAAAACCAGAAAAGATGCAGTAACAAATAAGGAAGTACAAGGCAGCTGTTGTGCAACGACCAGAAATGAGAAAAAGAACCAGCATGAAACAACAAGGAGGTGGGGGAGGTTGCTACCCTGCAACCCTCGCCTTTATCAGGAGAGTCCGAGAGCCTCACAGTCCTAGCTCTCCCAGCGAAATTAAAACTGGAAACCAAAAAGTAAGTCCCCCCTTTCCTTCCTCCAGTCAAACCATAGCTTTCTGTCTTCAAGGGTTGGGCTCTTGGGCTGAGCCCAGCCTGTCCTATTCATTTCGATACTCCTCAACCCCTGCCAGTACCCTGCACATTCTCCTCCATTCCTTGCATCTCTTCCTCCTTGTATCCTTCCTCATAGCCATCCTCAGCTTCTCCCCCACAATCCTTGAAACTTTCACTATGTCCCTCTACACTACTTGCTTCAGTTTCTTTATTCTTCAAAAACTCTCTGGCTATCGTCATGCCTTCAGATCCTTCCTGCTTCTGCAACTTTTTCTAAAAGGCTGCATTCACCATCTGGCAATTGGCCTGTGCTTCTGAGAAAAAAACAATGTAATTCGGTATGCCTCTACTAGGTGTTCTTGGGAGGTACTGAGGCTTGCCGTATTTTTCGGTTCATAAGGCGCTCCGGACCACTAGACGCACCTGTTTTTTTTTTAAGGGGAAAACCCAGGGAAAAATATTTTCCTGGTTTTCCTCCTCTAAAAGGCAGGGAGGGGGTCGCTGGAGGGGGAGCCCCTTCTCCCTTCACAGCGGCTCATCCCTGCTTGCTTTAAAGGGACATGGGGACGAGGGGAGAACGCTCTGTTTCTCCCCTCGTCCCCATGTCCCTTTAAAGCATGCGGGGATGAGCCTGCTTCTGGCATTGGCGCGTGGGGCGCAGGGTGGTGGAGAAAGCAGCAGCATCCCCGCTGTTTTCTCCACCACCCCACACCTTGCACTTGCTTTTGGGATCGGCGGGCAGCGCATGGGGTGGTGGAGGAAATCCTCCACCAACCTCCCTGCCACCCACCGATCCCAAAAGCAGCCATCGCAGCTGCCTCCCCCCACCTCCCGCCGAATGCGGTGGGGGATGGGGGGGAGGCAGCAGGAAGAGAAGGGGATGTTGCTGGCATGACCCAGCACCTGGGATGACCCAGCAACATCCGCTTCACTTCCTGCTGCCTCCCCCCATCCCCTCGGTGCTGGACCTCAGTGTCCGGGCAGAATGATGGGGGTGGAGACGCTCCTTCAGGTATACTGGACAGAGGCCATTTAGGGCTTTAAAGGTCAGCACCAACACTTTGAATTGTGCTCGGAAACGTACTGGGAGCCAGTGAAGATATTTCAGGACCAGTGTTATATGGTCCCGGCGGCCAATCCCAGTCACCAGTCTAGCTGCCACATTCTGGATTAGTTGTAGTTTCCGGGTCACCTTCAAAGGTAGCCCCACGTAGAGCACGTTGCAGTAGTCCAAGCGGGAGATAACTAGAGCATGCACCACACCGGCGAGAAAGTCCACAGGCAGGTAGGGCCTCAGCCTGCGTACCAGATGGAGCTGATAAACATCTGCCCTGGACACAAAATTGACCTGTGCCTCCATGGACAGCTGTGAGTCCAAAATGACTCCCAGGCTGCACAGGGGCACAGTTACCCCATTCAGGACCAGGGAGTCCTCCACATCTGCCCGTCACACCTGCCCACCTTATTTCAGTTTAAGATTGTGTATCGTCAAAGTTTTCCGCAGTTCCATAAAATGCAAGAAAGTGATGTGCTTCTTCAGCAAAGAACGACAAGATATTTTTTTAGTGCCAGGAAATCCATAAGCCAACTACCAAGCTGAAACTCCTTGTAAAATAAGTTCCTTTTTCAGAGAACAGTATGTAACACTTGAGATGTTGAAAAAGTAAGAAGCGGTGACAATATTTGCAGCAGTTTCTCATTTCAGCTTCCCATATGACATGATTGAAGATGATACGGTATGACAAATATCTCTTCCTTAAGGGGTTTGAAGCATATACTGTATACAGCCATGCCTCGTGTTACGTAGGCTGCGGGATGCGTACGTTTGGGATATGCACCCCGGTGACCCGGAAATAACGGAACGGGTTACTTCCGGGTTCGCCGCATCGCGCATGCGCAGAAGCGTGCAGTGATGTCTCTCACATGCGCCGAATCGCGTTTCGCACTTGCGCAGGCACATCACTTCACGATATGGACGTCACAGATTACGAACGGGGCTCCGGAACTGATCCCGTTTGTAACCAGAGGTACCACTGTATAAGCACCTTATTCCTGCTTTACAAATTAACACAATTACTTAATCTAACTGTATTTTGCTCTTTCTGTCGCTGCACTTTCAGAATCTGAAAAATATCCCTCTTAGTTGTAGACTGAATGCGATCTGTTTCTGTTACAGTAGGTGAAATACAAGCAAATCATCAAGACAGATAAGTCTGCTACAATTAATGCTTGTCTGCATACTTGATAGAGCAGCTCTCCCCAACCATAAACATGTATGAGCCTTCAAATGTGGTTTGATGCCAGTTGTCGTCAGCCTTGGATGGTATGGTGTATGGACAATGGTCAGGGGTGATGGGAGGCATAGTCCAGCAATATCAAATGCCACAGATTCCTATACTGAAGGGGTCAGCAAACTTTTTTAGCGGGGGGCCTGTCCACTGTCCCTCAGACCTTGTGGGGGGCCGGACTATATTTTGGAGGGAAAAAAATGAACGAATTCCTATGCCCCACAAATAATCCAGAGATGCATTTTAAATAAAAGCACACATTCTACTCATGTAAAAACACGCTGATTCCCAGACCGTCCAAAAGCCTAATCCAGGGGTCAGCAAACTTTTTCAGCTGGGGGCCGGTCCGCCGTCCCTCAGACCATGTGGAGGGCTGGACTATATTGGGGGGGGGGGATGAACGAATTCCTATGCCCCACAAATAACCCAGAGATGCATTTTAAATAAAAGCACACATTCTACTCATGTAAAAACACGCTGATTCCCGGACCGTCTGCGGGCCGCATTTAGAAGGCAATTGGGCCACATCCGGCCCCCGGGCATTAGTTTGGGGACCCCTGCTATACAATGGTACCTCGGGTTAAGTACTTAATTTGTTCCGGAGGTCCATTCTTAACCTGAAGCGTATTTAACCTGAAGCACCACTTTAGCTAATGGGACCTCCTGCTACGGCTGCGCCGCCAGAGCACGATTTCTGTTCTTAAGCGGAGTTCTTAACCTGAAGCGAACTTAACCCGAGGTACCACTGTACTGTATCCCTCAACTAGTAATTAATACCTAGAAAGTGCTGTTGTTCAGTCGTTCAGTCGTGTCCGACTCTTCGTGACCCCATGGACGAGAGCACGCCAGGCATGCCTATCCTTCACTGCCTCTCGCAGTTTGGCCAAACTCATGTTAGTAGCTTCGAGAACACTGTCCAACCATCTCATCCTCTGTCGTCCCCTTCTCCTTGTGCCCTCCATCTTTCCCAACATCAGGGTCTTTTCCAGGGAGTCTTCTCTTCTCATGAGGTGGCCAAAGTACTGGAGCCTCGACTTCAGGATCTGTCCTTCTAGTGAGCACTCAGGGCTGATTTCTTTAAGAATGGATAGGTTTGATCTTCTTGCAGTCCATGGGACTCTCAAGAGTCTCCTCCAGCACCATAATTCAAAAGCATCAATTCTTCGGCGATCAGCCTTCTTTATGGTCCAGCTCTCACTTCCGTACATTACTACTGGGAAAACCATAGCTTTAACTATACGGACCTTTGTTGGCAAGGTGATGTCTTTGCTTTTTAAGATGCTGTCTAGGTTTGTCATTGGTTTTCTTCCAAGAAGCAGGCGTCTTCTAATTTCGTGACTGCTGTCACCATCTGCAGTGATCATGGAACCCAAGAAAGTGAAATCTCTCAGTTCAAAACAAAAGCCACCAGATGTCAGGAGAGGATCAAGTTCCAATATTTATTTATTTCCTTTCCATTCCATTCCATTTGCAGACTGCTTCCTATGAAACATAGCAAAGCAATTCTCAAGTGTCTCCTTCAAGGATTGTGGGGTCTGCTTCTAATAGATCAGGGGTGCACCAAGGGTCCAATATTTATGCAAAAGTGTCGGCTAAGATCTATTACAGTAGGTGTTTCCATCCATGGACTTTCTATAGATGTACTCAAGTGCTTATGTTCCTTTTTAGTAAGCAAATAAAATAAAAAAACAACCAAGTGGATATTTGTAACTTTGGGATTAATCCACTCAAAAATCTCCCCCCCAAAAAACTCTTGCTTCTTTGTAAAGTTAAACAAACTATACAAAGCAGGAAAGTGGCAATGAATGCCTGCTCAGCAGCCAGCAAATGGGACCTCTCTCTGCACATGCTCAGAGGCACTCTGCTGCGGCCTTGGCCCCAGAAAACTGGCTCTGGAGCAGAAGCTGTTGGGATGCTGCAGAACGGACCCCTCTCCAAGCCCCCACCCACCCTTTCCCAGCCTCCTACCCACCAGCTGTGCAGCCAACCCAAAGCTCATTACCTGCTTCCTCCAAATCGACACACTCTTAGCAGGGCGGATTCTGCACCCTGCTTTCAACCAAGCTGGCAGAGTCGCCCCCTTTCCTAGTGGGGATCTAGGAGGTGGGATCCCCCCCAGGCAACGCACATTCAGCCAAGCAAGGCAGATCACAAACGGGGGCTCAGCGCAGTGGAGCGCCCCCATTGCCACCTCCTGCCATTCAGATGGGGTGATAGGCTGGCTGCGCCACACGGTTTGTTATTCTAAAGACAGAGACACTAGCTGTCATAAATAGAGCCTGATTGGATTTATTCTGATGACATTTTGTAAAGAATAGGGAAATATAGCAATGAACGAGCTGAAAAACTGTGCATTCCAGGGTTTGGGTCCTGAGTTGAGGGAGCTTTTGCACATAGAACTCAGTGCAGCTTACTTCTAAGTAGACATGCAAAGGAGGGCACAGTTGTCCAAGCACTGTCTCAGCAGCTCACTGAACAATGAGAAAAAATTTTCATGCTAATGTGAATACATTATTATATTAATTCTTTCCTGAAATGTTGATGTACAGATCTTAACTTGTATTTGTTTGGCGTGTTAGGAGGCACTGATATATTTTGGCTTAATCAAACTGAGAATGCATCATCCAGCTTCTGTGTTTAAAAGACATGGTATTATTATTATTATTATTATTATTATTATTATTATTATTATTGATCTGTCTTTACAGATCTGAGCTGAGCTACACAGAAAATATTCCATATACACTGCCTTCTCATAAGGGTCAGTTCAGTTAACATCTCAAATAGATCATTCTTGCTTTTCCACAAGTGATTAAAATTAGGCAATAAAGTAGAACAAAAACAGGCGAGTATGCTTTGCTGTTACACTGAACTCTTCACCAGATATAACAAAGAGCTGGTTTGTTTTTGTTGTGTATTAAATAAGATATTCTGTCAGCCGGGTAAAGTAATGTTATTGGTCAATTTGAAGAGTACAATCACAATCCACAGCCTGATTGGGTCCCGCCGGAAAGTTTGAATATTATTGGTTCCTGCTAAAATGTATCCTTTCCCTCTGTCCCAATGTGTCTATAAATAGAGCTTTCCCTACCCCCTATTCCCCAGTCTTGTCTTATCCCTTATAATAAAGAGCTGTTCACTAAGAAGTGTTGCTGGACTTATTGCTACCAGAACCCAAGACACAACATACTGGCGATGAGGATGGGATTGAATTAGGCCGTCTGAGGGTTGTCAACCCTAGCGACCTGATTCTGGCGACAAGACTCCCTGTGACTGACAGGACAGATCAGTCCACTAAGATGGCAGCGTCACGGTTCATGGAACCATTTCATCCCGGAGCAACTGAGGCGTGGGATGCTTACCTCGAGCGTTTTGAATTCAGCGTGGCTGCAAAAGGGGTCACTGACGAGGATAAGAAGAAGGCGTTGTTCCTGAGTTGCTGCGGGGCAGAGACCTTTGAGTTGGCTCGGGCACTTCTGGCCCCCACAACACTGCGGGAGGCGTCGTTCGCGAGTATTACGGAACACCTCTCGAAACACCTTAATCCTACAGCATCTAAGATGACATGGCGCATCGAATTCCATAAGAGACATCAACGACCTGGAGAGACGGTAGCAGTTTTTCTCACCGAATTAAGGAAGCTGGCGAGACACTGCAAGTTCGCCAACTTGGAAGAGGCCCTGCTGGATCGGTTTGTGTGCGGTCTTCGCAGCAGCAAGGGCCGCAGGCGGATTGCAGCAAAACAAGACATGGATCTCACGACAGCGCTCCGAGAGGCCATTGCGACAGAAAGCGCTGAGAGAGAGGAGCAAAACCCGGGCCAGCGAGCCGAAAAGAGAGCTGGAGAGTCAACCCACACCGTGAACGACCAGGATGTCAGCCCCAACCAAAGCCCGGTGCGGAGAATAGAGATGGTGCAACAGGAGAGCACAGCAAATAAAGATCGTCGGGGGGTATGCCCTGGCTGCGGCGGATCTCATGAGAGAAGGAAGTGCCGGTTCCGAGAAACAACGTGTCATGCTTGTGGGAAAACGGGGCACATAGCAAGGGTCTGCAAGTCGAGTGGCACGTCGGGGTCCGTGAAACCAAGAGGTCAGAGGACATCCACAGCGACGCACCAACTCGACGATTGCAACTACGTCACGCAAATCGAGGGCAAAACTGTGGCATTTCCAGCCCAAGGGAAACCAGCTGTGCGGGTCCTAATCGAAGGGAAGCCGTGTAACATGGAGGTGGATTCCGGATCCGGATTCTCCATAGTCTCGGAGGACACGGCCAGATCGTTATTCCCTAGAGGTAAGCTTCCGAGATTGGAGCCCTTTCCGGCTACTCTACAATCCTATTCCGCCGGCCGCATAGACATTATAGGTATGTGCGCAGTTAACGTACAGTTCCGCGAGAGGGAGGCCGTATTAAAGCTTGTGATCGCAAAAGGGAAGCGCACTAGCCTGCTGGGTATGGACTGGTTCCCGGCCTTAGGGTTGGGAATCTCAGGGCTCAACACGGTCCAGATAGCTTCCGAGACATTTGACACCCTGTACACGGAATTTGGGGAGCTATTTAATGGAGAGTTAGGATGTTATAAAGGGCCTCCAATCGACTTAGAACTGGACCCGGGGGTTGCGCCAATCCGCCTCAAACCCAGGCGGGTTCCATTTGCTCTACAGCCTAAAATAGAGACTGAATTGGAGAAGCTAATACAGCAAGGGGTGCTTTCACCAGTGGACTCTGCTAAATGGGAAACACCCATTGTCACACCCCTGAAGGCTAATGGGGAAATACGAATTTGTGTGGATTACAAATGTACGATTAATAAGGCCATCAGGGGCAACTCTTATCCAATTCCAGTAGTGTCCCAACTATTAGCGAAGCTGGCTGGGGGCAAGGTGTTTGCAAAGATTGACTTGGCACAGGCATACCAGCAGCTTCCAGTGACTCCAGCGTCCGCAGAAATCCAGACAATTGTGACGCACAAGGGCGCCTTTAAGGTGAATAGGCTACAGTTTGGAGTCTGCGTGGCACCTGGCATATTTCAAAGTCTTATGGAGCGCCTGTTACGGGGCCTGCCAGGCGTCCTTCCGTATTTTGATGATGTGTTAATCGCGGGCAAGGATGCTCAAGAGCTACTGGGACGCATCCAGACAGTCCTATGCAAATTCAGGGATGCGGGGTTAAAACTAAAAAAAAGAGAAATGTAGTTTTGGGGTAGCAGCTGTGAACTTCTTAGGGTACAGAATTGATGCTGCTGGCATCCACCCCATGGAAGACAAGGTTAAGGCTATCTGCACTGACACCTAGTAACAAGGCTGAGCTGCAGTCCTTCTTGGGCCTTGTCAATTTCTATCACGCCTTTGTGCCACACAAGGCATCGATAGCCGAACCATTGCATCGGCTACTACAAAAGAAGTGTGCATGGCGTTGGGGGCAACCGCAACAGAGAGCTTTTGAAACGCTGTGGGGCGTGCTGTCAAAGGAAAGTACACTTGCCCACTACGATGCTGCTAAACCATTGGTGCTGGCGTGTGATGCCTCACAATATGGCGTAGGGGCTGTCTTGAGTCACAGGGAGGCGGACGGGTCGGAGCGTCCAATCTCATTCTATTCCAGAACCTTGAGCCCCACAGAGCGGAACTACGCCCAGATTGATAAGGAGGCACTGGCTATAGTCACAGGAATCAAGAAGTTCCATGACTACGTGTACGGCCGCCCTTTCACAATTCAAACGGACCACAAGCCTTTGCTGGGTCTGTTCAGCCCGCATAAACAAACGCCTCAAATTTTGTCTCCACGCATGCTCCGATGGTCCATCTTTTTGAATGGATTTCAATACGAACTGTGTCATGTGAAGGGTAAGCTGTTGTGCCATGCGGATGCGCTGAGTCGTCTACCACTACCTGGAGCAGCTGACGACGACCCAGCTCCGGCCGAGCACGTCATGATGATGGAGACACTTCCCGGACCACCCGTGACTGCCGTCGAAATCGCTGCGAGAACAAAAAGGGACCCCGTCCTCGCCCGTGTCCTTGTGTGGGTGGGGAGGGGATGGCCAAGTGGGACTCAGGAAGAGAAATTTAGACCTTTCATGGCAAGACAAAATGAGCTGTCCCTCCATAAGGGTTGCATATTGTGGGGCGATAGGGTGGTTATTCCAAGGTCTCTACAGAATGAGGTGTTAGATACATTACACATGGGTCATCCGGGCATGGTTCGGATGAAATCTTTAGCCAGGTGCTATGTGTGGTGGCCAGGCATGGACAAGGACATTGAACAATGGGTGCGCACCTGTCGAGTGTGCCAGGAGGTGCACCCAGAAATGCCCAGGGCACCAGTGCATTGGTGGGAGCGGGCCAAGAACCCATGGAGCTGGCTCCATGTAGATTTTGCAGGGCCGTATCAGGGAAAGGTGTTCTTAATCGTAGTAGACGCCTACTCGAAATGGCTGGAGGTCTCGATTGTTCCTAACATGTCCTCAGCTGCTGTAATCAGGGCCCTTCGCATTTTGTTTGCAACGCATGGGTTACTCAAGACCATTGTATCAGACAACGGGGCGGCTTTTGTGTCCCAAGAGTTCAGGGCATTCCTGGCCGATAACTTCATTAGAGGGGTAACTTCAGCTCCCTTTCATCCATCCTTGAACGGACAAGCCGAACGGATGGTGCGCATAGCCAAGGGTGCAATAGCACGCCTCTTGGAAGGGAATTGGTCTGCTCGCATTGCGAGGATGTTGTTCCTGCAGCACACAACGCCGTGTGCATCTACAGGCAAGTCCCCAGCTGAGTTATTAATGGGGAGGAGGTTAGCCACAATCCTAGACTACGTCCACCCTGACAAGGTGCCGGGCCGCGATGCAAGAGAGCCACCGGCTGCCGAGGTTGATAGAACCCGATACCTGACAACAGAGGATTTGGTTTGGGTCCGGAACTATGCAAGGGGACCAGCATGGGTGCCGGGGGTGGTCACCCGACCCAGTGGGCCAGTGTCGTATTTTGTGACGTTAGAGGATGGCAGAGTAATGTGCCGCAACATTGACCAGCTAAGGCGCCGGGTTCCAAGCAGGGTAAGCCCGAGTGGGGAGGAGCCGCACACAACTCTGCCGGCGTTCAGTGAATCGCAGCAGTCTGGCCAGGATGGCTCCGGGCCACAGGTGGTGGAGGGCTCAGAGAGTCAGGAAGCTGAGATCACCACTGATGAACCTAACCCGGTGACAACTAGTCAGCCTAGGGAGTCAGCTAGTGACACAGTTCCAGCTGAGGTACCCGATGTTATTGGGGAGAGAAGTCTGACCACGGATAGTCCAAGGAGTGACACACCGGGGGTTAGGCGATCCGGTAGGATTCGAAGACCTCCGCAACACTTGAAAGATTACGTGTATAGTATCAACTGGGTGCGGGGGAGTGTTGTGTATTAAATAAGATATTCTGTCAGCCGGGTAAAGTAATGTTATTGGTCAATTTGAAGAGTACAATCCACAGCCTGATTGAGTCCCGCCGGAAAGTTTGAATATTATTGGTTCCCGCTAAAATGTATCTTTTCCCAATGTGTCTATAAATAGAGCTTTCCCTACCCCCTATTCCCCAGTCTTGTCTTATCCCTTATAATAAAGAGCTGTTCACTAAGAAGTGTTGCTGGACTTATTGCTACCAGAACCCACGACACAACAGTTTTCTACAACTCATACAGGACTATCAAATCGACTGGTCTATCAGTATACTTTTTAGAATCTCAAGCAATCATTTCCTCTATTTCCTGAGCTCATCAGTGACTAGCCCTTACTCATGTAGCCAAGAATGCACCACTCCAACAGAAAGGAACACCCAATGTTTCCTGGTAGAAACAGCTGCTGCTTCCGTAGGACAGCAGCAGGAATTAGGCAAGCAATGGTTGTCACTGCTTCTGATAGTTCTTCGTGTTATCTCCCTCTAGAAAGCTTAGGTTCTTTAATTCCTCCTCACTTTCTGCCATCCAGGTTGTGTCATCAGCATATCTGAGGTTGTTGATATTTCTTCTGGCAATCTTAATTCCAGACTTTATTACAGTATTTCAAAGGGGCCCAGGACCTAAGTCCTGGAGACTTGCATTTACCGTATTTCGCTCCATAAGATGCACTTTTTCCCTCCTAAAAATTAAGGGGGGGGTATCTGTGCGTCTTATGGAGTGAATGGTGGTCCCTGGAGCCGAATTGCCCAGGGGCCAAAAGCAGATAGTGCTTTTTATTTTACAAAGAGAAAAAGGGGTGTTGAAAGGACCCCGCTGTGCAGCTGATCAGCAAGAGATTGGGAGAGAGATAAGAGTCCCGGCTTCCTTTCAGCCCCGCCCTCCTTTGTTGAATGTGCTGCAGAGGGAGGTTGTTTGTTCCCCCAGCAACATGTGACTGGCTGATTAGATTATCTGTCTGGAAACTGCAGAAATGGCTTTGCTTTTCCCCCTTTGCAAAAAGGAGCTTTGCTTTTCTCCCTTTGCAAAAAAAAGCTGCAAAACTTTTAGCTGATCCTCAAAAAGAACCAGGGCTTTTCCCTTTGCAAAAAAGCTGCAAAACTTTTGTTGTTGTTCAGTCGTGTCTGACTCTTCATACCCCATGGACCAGAGCACGCCAGACGCGCCTATCCTTCATTGCTTCTCGCAGTTTGGCCAAACTCATGTTAGTAGCTTCGAGAACACTGTCCAACCATCTCATCCTCTGTCGTCCCCTTCTCCTTGTGCCCTCCATCTTTCCCGACATCAGGGTCTTTTCTAGGGAGTCTTCTCTTCTCATGAGGTGGCCAAAGTACTGGAGCCTCAACTTCAGGATCAGCAAAACTTTTAGCTGATCCTAAAAAAAATCATGGATCACTGCCTTGTCGTGGCGAAGGGGCTTGAATTACTCAGGAAGCTATGGACAGGTCAAGATGGACAGGTCATAGTGGAGAGTTTGGACCAAACGTGATCCACCTGGAGTAGGAACTGGCAAGCCACTCCAGTATCCCTGCCAAGAAAACTCCATGGACAAAGACAACAGGCATATAAAAGATATGACGCTGGAAGATGAGCCCCTCAGGTCGGAAGGCGTCCAACATGCTACTGGGGAAGAGCGGAGGACAAGTACAAGTAGATCCAGAGCTGATGAAGCGGCTGGGCCAAAGCCGAAAGGACGCACAGTTGCTGATATGCCTGGAAGCGAAAGGAAAGTCCAATGCTGTAAAGAAAAGTATTGCATAGGAACCTGGAATGTAAGAACCATGAACCTTGGAAAGCTGGATGTGGTAAAAAATGAGATGGCAAGAATAAACATTGACATCCTAGGCATCAGTGAACTAAAATGGACAGGAATGGGCGAATTCAGTTCGGATGACTATCATATCTACTACTGTGGGCAGGAATCCCGTAAAAGAAATGGAGTGGCCCTCATAGTCAACAAAAGAGTGGCGAAAGCTGTACTGGGATGCAATTTCAAAAATGATAGAATGATCTCGATACGAATCCAAGGCAGACCTTTTAACATCACAGTAATCCAAGTTTATGCACCAACTACCAGTGCTGAAGAAACTGAAATTGATCAATTCTATGAAGACTTACAACACCTTATAGAAATGACACCAAAGAAGGATGTTCTTCTCATTATAGGGGATTGGAATGCTAAAGTAGGGAGTCAAGAGATAAAAGGAACAACTGGCAAGTTTGGCCTTGGAGTTCAAAATGAAGCAGGGCAAAGGCTAATAGAGTTCTGTCAAGAGAACAAGCTGGTCATCACAAACACTCTTTTCCAACAACACAAGAGACGACTCTACACATGGACATCACCAGATGGGCAACATCGAAATCAGATTGATTATATTCTCTGCAGCCAAAGATGGAGAAGCTCTATACACTCAGCAAAAACAAGACCTGGAGCTGACTGTGGCTCAGATCATCAGCTTCTTATAGCAAAATTCCAGCTTAAACTGAAGAAAGTAGGAAAAACCACTGGGCCAGTAAGATACAATCAAAATCAAATTCCTTATGAATACACAGTTGAAGTGAAGAACAGGTTTAAGGATTTAGATTTGGTGGATAGAGTGCCTGAAGAACTGTGGATGGAGGCTCGTAACATTATACAGGAGACAGCAATGAAAACCATCCCAATGAAAAAGAAATGCAAGAAAGCAAAGTGGCTGTCCAATGAGGCCTTACAAATAGCGGGGGAGAGAAGGCAAGCAAAATGCGAGGGAAATCGTGAAAGATACAGGAAATTGAATGCAGATTTCCAAAGAATAGCAAGAAGAGACAAGAGGGCCTTTCTAAACGAGCAATGCAAAGAAATAGAGGAAAATAACAGAATGGGAAAAACCAGAGATTTGTTCAAGAAAATTGGAGATATGAAAGGAAGATTTCGTACAAAGATTACCACAATTAAGGACAAAAGTGGAAAGGACCTAACAGAAGCAGAAGACATCAAGAAGAGGTGGCAAGAATACACAGAGGAATTATACCAGAAAGATATGGAGGTCTCATACACCCCAGGTAATGTGGTTGCTGACCTTGAGCCAGACATCCTGGAGAGTGAAGTCAAATGGGCCTTAGAAAGCCTCGCTAACAACAAGGCCAGTGGAAGTGATGATATTCCAGCTGAACTATTTAAAATTTTAAAAGATGATGCTGTTAAGGTGCTACACTCAATATGCCAGCAAATTTGGAAAACTCAGCAGTGGCCAGAGGATTGGAGAAGATCAGTCTACATCCCAATCCCAAAGAAGGGCAGTGCCAAAGAATGCTCCAACTACCGCACAATTGCACTCATTTCACACGCTAGCAAGGTTATGCTTAAAATTCTACAAGGCAGGCTTAAGCAGTATGTGGACCGAGAACTTCCAGAAGTGCAAGCTGGATTTCGAAGGGGCAGAGGAACCAGAGACCAAATTGCAAACATGCGCTGGATTATGGAGAAAGCTAGAGAGTTCCAGAAAAACATCTACTTCTGCTTCATTGACTACACAAAAGCATTTGACTGTGTCGACCACAGCAAACTATGGCAAGTTCTTAAAGAAATGGGAGTGCCGGATCACCTCATTTGTCTCCTGAGAAATCTCTATGTGGGACAAGAAGCTACAGTTAGAACTGGATATGGAACAACTGATTGGTTCAAAATTGGGAAAGGAGTACGACAAGGCTGTATATTGTCTCCCTGCTTATTTAACTTATATGCAGAATTCATCATGCGAAAGGCTGGGCTGGATGAATCCCAAACCGGAATTAAGATTGCCGGAAAAAATATCAACAACCTCAGATATGCTGATGATACTACCCTGATGGCAGAAAGTGAGGAGGAATTAAAGAACCTTTTAATGAGGGTGAAAGAGGAGAGCGCTAAATATGGTCTGAAGCTCAACATCAAAAAAACTAAGATCATGGCCACTGGTCCCATCACCTCCTGGCAAATAGAAGGGGAAGAAATGGAGGCAGTGAGAGATTTCACTTTCTTGGGTTCCATGATCACTGCAGATGGTGACAGCAGTCACGAAATTAGAAGACGCCTGCTTCTTGGGAGAAAAGCAATGACAAACCTAGACAACATCTTAAAAAGCAAAGACATCACCTTGCCGACAAAGGTCCGTATAGTTAAAGCTATGGTTTTCCCAGTAGTAATGTATGGAAGTGAGAGCTGGACCATAAAGAAGGCTGATCGCCGAAGAATTGATGCTTTTGAATTATGGTGCTGGAGGAGACTCTTGAGAGTCCCATGGACTGCAAGAAGATCAAACCTATCCATTCTCAAAGAAATCAGCCCTGAGTGCTCACTAGAAGGACAGATCCTGAAGTTGAGGCTCCAGTACTTTGGCCACCTCATGAGAAGAGAAGACTCCCTAGAAAAGACCCTGATGTTGGGAAAGATGGAGGGCACAAGGAGAAGGGGACGACAGAGGATGAGATGGTTGGACAGTGTTCTCGAAGCTACTAACATGAGTTTGGCCAAACTGCGGGAGGCAGTGAAGGATAGGCGTGCCTGGCGTGCTCTGGTCCATGGGGTCACGAAGAGTCGGACACGACTGAACGACTGAACAACAAAAAAAAAAAACAGGGCTTTTAGATGAGGAAAACCAGAAAAATATTTTTTTTTCCTTGTTTCCTCCTCTAAAAACGAGGTGTGCCCTATGGTCTGGTGTGCCCTATGGAGCAAAAAAATACAGTATATCTCACCGGGGGGGGGGGCAGGTAAGATGAAGAAGTGTGCATGCACACGAAAGCTCATACCAAGAACAAACTTAGTTGGTCTCTAAGGTGCTACTGGAAGGAATTTTTTATTTTGTTTTGTTTTTACTCAGCTATGTGAGTGATTGCCAAAGAAGAAGATGATAAGAGAAGGGAGGTGATTTCGATTTCCCCCTCTCTTCACTGTCGAACAAGTATAAGGTAAAGGGTAAAGGGATCCCTGACCATTAGGTCCAGTAGCGGATGACTCTGGGGTTGCGGCGCTCATCTCGCTTTATTGGCCGAGGGAGCCGGCATACAGCTTCCGGGTCATGTGGCCAGCATGACAAAGCCGCTTCTGGCGAACCAGAGCAGCGCAGGGAAACACCGTTTACCTTCCTGCCGGAGCGGTCCCTATTTATCTACTTGCACTTTGACGTGCTTTCGAACTGCTAGGTTGGCAGGAGCAGGGACTGAGCAACAGGAGCTCCCCCCCCCCCCGTGGTAGGGATTCGAACCGCTGACCGGCAAGCCTGTTATGTACTGAGTTAAAGCCCTAGGCTCTGTGGTTCAACAGTGAAGAGGGGGGGAAATCCTCTCAGGAAAAAAATAAAAATTTCTTTCTTGAGGTGCTACTGGAAAGAAATTTTTATTTTGTTTTGACTATGGCAGACCAAGACGGCTTCCCACCTGTCTCAGAAAAAAGATGTTTTGACAAGACAGGCCTAGTGGCAATTGGGTGGTTTTTTTGTTTTTTTTTTGTCTTTTTATTATTTTCCCATCGGCTGTTCTTCTGACTGATAAAAAAAAAAAAAGCTCCTTCAGAAAGGGCTCGAGCGAGCCCGCTGTAGTGGCACTACGACACGCGTTGTCGCTCTGCCTCATTCCTAGCTCTGTGGGCTGCTTCTTGGTCACCCATCCCCTCTCGCGCTCTCCCTTTCGTTGCCGGCTATTGGCTGGCCCTGGGCCACGTGCCCGGCGACTGGCCCGGCTGTCCACCATCCCGCTGCCCGATGCGCACCGGCGCCCCCGCTTTCGCCCTGGCTGGGTGCCTCTCTCGCCGGTGGGACTTTCTCCGCTCACGCGAGGCCCAGCCAGCGCGGAGGGAGCAGGGCCGGGTTCGGTTCGCAGAAGCGGAGGATCCCTCCGCAGGTAAAGCGCCGAGTCGTCTCACGGCTGTGCAGAAGTAACGGGCAGGTATAGGCGGCGGCGATTGGCCAGGATTGCTGCGTGCGGAGGCGGGCTCGCGCGGTCGCCAGGTAACCGGAGGGCTCCCTGGTTCGGAGAGGGAGAGCAGCATCGGCAGCTGCGTTAGGCTGAGCCAGGTCATTGGCCCGCCTGGGGGTCAGCATTGCCTGCACTGACTGGCAGGTGAGCACTGCAGGGTTTTCTCGGGTGGGAGGCGCAGCGTTTGGGGATCGAACCAGGGACCTTCTGCGTGCGAAGCAGGCGCCCTCACCCGGGTAAATTCTCCCGAGCAAAGCCTTACTGGCATTTCCTTGGGTGATTGATTGATTGATTGATTATTTGGTTGATTGGTTGGGTTATTTATTGCATTTATTTATGCATTGCATTTTAATGCATTTGTTTATTTATTGAATTTTAATGCATTTGTTTTATTTATTGCATTTCGTTGCATTTTCTCTACGGTGCTCAGGTGGCGCGCATGGTTCTCTTCCTAGCCACCCAGCCGCTCCCCCTCACTTAATCCCCCACAACAACCCTGTGAGATGGGGTTAAGGCTGAGAGGCCCAAGGTCAAACCAATGAGTGTCATGTGGTGGAGCAGGGATTTGAACCCTGGTCTCCCAGGTCCTAGGCTATGTGACACTGACTCTCCTCGCAAGAGAAGGAAAGTTCCCATTCACTTGTATAAGGTTTCCTTGGTGGGCTGTGTCCTCATTGTTGTGAATCGGTCTCCTGCTCATCTTGATGCCCTCAGACTGCTCAGCTCTTAGATAGGTTCACCATTATGGACACCTGGGATTGTGCCGCAAAAGTTCCGCTCGGAGTAGATCCATTGCAATTAATGGACCTAAATTAGCCATGTCTGTGAACTTCAGTACGTGTACTCTGAGTAGGGCTGGTGTTGCTTACGGTCTCCTGTATTTAGCTGGCATATGGCCAGTGATATAGATCTGGGATCTCCTTTCATGCCCACCTGGCACCTGTCTTTATTTCTTTCTAATCTGCTGACCCTTTCCCTCACTTGCTTTGCAACTATTTCCCTCCCCCCATTAGTATGCACAATCAGCACTTTCAGTATTTTTTATGTAATTACATTGACAAAGCAATATCTTAATGACGGTGATGGTTCATGAAAATAAAATCCCAGAATAAGAAAGTGTGGCTTAGTGAATGCAGCTTTACTGTTCAGTGTTTTGCTCTGGAGAATTGTAACAGGTTTGTGTGAATTGGATAATAGTTTTGGTGTAAAAACAAAAATAAAATAAATAAATAATTCCTTCCAGTAGCACCTTAGAGACCAACTAAGTTTGTTCTTGGCATGAGCTTTCGTGTGCATGCACACTTCTTCAGATACTGGTATAGTTGGAGACTAAATCAGGCTTTCTGAACTTCTGTATTTATATACAATATTTTTGGCCCCTCTTCCAGATTCTAGGGGGGTGATAAGTTTGAGAGAAGGGGGAGTGTTACAGATCTCTTCTTCAACCAGAAAGCATGAGGTAGAAAAAAATAAGCAGCGCTATTCCATCTCTCTTGCTGCCTTTGGTTGCATGTAAGCTGTCATTATTTCAAGCTGCAGTCATTCCATCAGGCTACCTGAATTGTTTCCATCCCGGCCAGTTGTTAGAATTTTTAGAATTCTGGCCCTGCCTCTACTCCTATATGTACTGTTTTTCCAAAAAAGTAATTTTTCTTATTTGCCTGCTGTAAGCCGCTTTATGTGTTGTTGTTGTTGTTGTTGTTGTTGTTGTTTTTCCCCTTCCCCTTCTCCTTCTCCTTTGTAATCTACCTTTTCCCCTTTTCAAGGTGGCTTGCAGGTGAAAATAAAAACAGTTAAAAACATAGGGGGAGGGGAACAGTCATTAATAACCAATTAAACATTGTTAGAATTAAAACTCTTCATTCGAATCACAGAGTTGGAAGGGGCTCTGAAGTCCAACCCCCTGCAGTGCAGCAATGTCACCTAAAGTATCCCCTGACTGATGGCCATCCAGCCCCTTTCAGAATACACTCAACCTACACTTTGCCCTGGTTCAGAATGAAAAGCATAAATTCTACCCTGTTAAAGATGGGCTTCCAGGTGAATTTTGAACACTGGTTCCTAGTACCACCTTCCACCCTCAGGCCCTTGTGACCTTTCAAACACCCGTTTTATTAATTAAAAAAAACAGTTGTACATGAGTGGAGTATTGCATTTGCTCAAGATGATGACTGGATTGGCATTGTGGAACATGGCTCAGGGAAAAATTGGCACTGCATACAAGCCTCATATGCCAATTTCTACTACTGAGTGAGGTTTTTAAAGCTGCAGAAGCAAATATTGAAAGTGCCGACAGTCACAGTCTTAACAATGGTAGAACAATGTATCTGTTAAAGCTATTAAAACCATACAAATAATTACAGTAAAAACAACATGGCACCAACCCTTTCATTACACGTGCCCTGTAAATGTGCAAACAAACAAACTGGAACCTGTAAGAACTGCCGCCCGAGCTTGCCTCTTTCTTCCTCCCTCACCCCCATCCCTTTTTTCGTGTGTCTTCTGTCTTTTAGATTTGTAAGGCTGAAGACAGGAACTGACTACTGGCTTTCGTACGCCACTCAGGGAGCTTTTCCCTGACTCAAATGGCAGACAGTAGCTGGAACTGGAGCTAATGAATCAACTAATTTTAGTTTTCTCCCCATCTTCCTCTCTGTTGAAGTTCCTCGAGGGCAGCGCTGAGGCTGAGGAAGAGAAAACCGATAGGCAGTGCTACCCCCTGGAATTCAGCAGAAAAGGGGGGGCGGGACCAAAAACAGCTATTAAAATAACGGTAGAACAAACAAATGAAAACAGAGCTTCAAAGTTCCGAAGTTTTCATGAAGGAATAAATATGAATGTTTTCCCCTTGATAAAGATATATCTGAAACACACGGTGAACATTTCACTCCTCGTAGCTGCTTTTTGTGTGGGTAAAACCTGCAATTAAATGGATGATGTGTGTGTATTTAGTTCTTTTGAAGTACAATTCCTTTCTCGTTTTATAGAATGACATTCTTCCACCATTCTGTCCTGAAGAAATGCACTTCTGATCTCAAAGAGTTCACATTTTAAAGGAAAGTGGTGATTGTGCACATTGTTAGACATGTAGATAAAACCAAAAATAAATAATAGGTGTATCCAAAACTGGTGGTGTTTGATATAACCACAAGCCTGACTTTGAGACGAAATCGTTAGAGAAGAAACAGTCTTTTAGAGCATTGAGCCTAAATGCTTTATTGTGGTGTAAAGCTTTGAGGGGCAGATACCACATTATCAGACGCAAATCTTGCACATTTGAGGAAACCCACAAGACGCATTTGCTTGTTTATTGCTTTGTTAGTCAGTAGCAGCAAAGACTGCTCAATGCAACCTTTGGGTGGAACAGCAGAGCTATCGCACTTCTGCAGTCTGGCCACTCACAGCAGAAGGTGAGAAGGCAGATTATGCCCAGCTGCTCAGCCCCATTTTGGAGCTTTCTGCCAGGCACTGCCAGCGAGGATATTTAATTTTATTTATTTCATAAAAATTTATACACTGTTTGGTTGTAAAATACCGGTAATAATAATTGAACTGGTTTGCGCATTGCGGTTGATTGCGAATGAGCAGCTCATGGTCTGGAGAGAAACAAAACTGCAAGTGCTGGTTCTCATGTAATGCTAAGCCTAGGCTCTTGAGCCTGGCTGCAGGCAGGGTGGAGTAAAATGGGAGTGATTTATTAACAGGAAGGCATAAACCATGGCTTACCATGATGTGTGGATCAGCTCAGTGTCTGAGGCCGTGTACAGCATTCAAAATTTGCCAGGTGTATCTTGCAGCTGGCTATTGGCCACTTGCGACCAAGTGAAGATGCCTGGGAGCCAGGATGGTGCCTGCCGTCTCCACAACCTGGAGGTGCATGCCTGGGGGTCCTTGGATCTTGACTGTTTTCACATCCCGTAGAATTCTATCCGTTACATTTTAGATGCACAATCAGAATGAATTTTAGGAAACCCAAAAGTCGTATTGAAAAATACAACTTTTGAGTCACCTGGCCCAAAAATGGCAACTAGGTATTGCGTTTTGTTGACCGTAATCCTGGTTTAAGGGGTCATTTGGCTCCTAGCTTATATATCTGATTTTCTAACACTGGCTGTTTACACATTTCTGTTTACTCTCTATCCCATGTTCTCCCACTGCTGTCTTGGAAAAGCTTGTATACATGATGTCAGCCACAATCCATATCTATCCTGTAGTTTCTTGTGAAATACTGCATTTTGATGCATTCCCCCCCGAATCAACTTTGATTTGAATTGAGAACTGCTTTTGGCATCCTGGTGTTGAAATACATCTGTACATCATTTTTATAACATAACTGGTTTTTTAAAGTTACAGGTGGGTAGCCGTGTTGGTCTGCCATAGTCGAAACAAAATAGGAAATTCTTTCCAGTAGCACCTTAGAGACCAACTGAGTTTGTTCTTGGTATGAGCTTTCGTGTGCATGCACACTTCTTCAGATACGTATTGGTTTTTTAAAAATAGATGGAACAGTGGTAAATATTTGCATGCACTGGGTGGGTTAACAGAATTTTGGTACCTCTAAAGAGGAAGTTGGGGCGGTGGGTGGCGCTGTGGGTTAAACCATCGAGCCTAGGGCTTGCCAATCAGAAGGTTGGCAGTTCGAATCCCTGTGATGGGGTGAGCTCCCGTAGATAAATAGGTACCGCTTTGGCGGGAAGGTCAACGGCGTTTCCATGCACTGCTCTGGTTCGCCAGAAGCGGCTTAGTCATGCTGGCCACATGGACCCGGAAGCTGTCTGCAGACAAAAAACCGGCTCCCTCGGCCTATAGAGCAAGATGAGCGCGCAACCCCAGAGTTGTCCGCAACTGGACCTAATGGTCAGGGTTCCCTTTACCTTTACCTTTAATTAGGAAGTTGTCATTGCTTCCTTTCCATTCTTAATTTATTACTGTCCTCTTAGCATTTGCTTTCAAACTTTGGAAACATTTCATAGATAAATATAAAATGCATTTATGCTAAAACACTTAGAGATCGTACTTTGAAAAAGCCGAAGGCTTCTAGAATAGAGTCAGAGCTGTATCATGTTGCAGATATTAATTCATGCTCAAACAACAGCAGTTAGAAGTACTCTGCAAACAATGCAAGCATGATGTGTACCTAATATATATTTAAAAATACTTGAATGAAAACGGAACTTGAGAACCTGGCAGATATTTTTTATAACTGCCTTTCAAAATGTAGCATAGTCTGGTGTCTGGGTGCAGTTAATTCTTGGGTGAGCTGTGAGGCTGCACAGATGCCTCTCTTGCTAAAACAAAAAACAAAAAAACCCCTGCAATGCATAGTTTTCCTTGGGCTGGAATAGTGTGAAGATGTGGAGATAGCAGGCAGATGCAGGTGGCCGTGTGAAGTAACGGTCATGCCTGCACAGTTTAATAGCTCAAGAAACTGAACCTGAGATAGGATTATAGAGGCAGAAGCCGGCTTGATTCTCAGTGGCTGAAGTCATTGGATCCAGGCGGCAAATGAGTCAAATTGTGTCCTGAACATGCAACTTTTCGTTCTTCCTTATACAGGAGGAGTTGCTGTTATCTCTTGACAATACAGTATTGTTGCTGTGAGGATAAAACACGGCCTTCACTCCTGACTCCGGGTGGTTTTCTTCTAGGAGGAGGTTTTCAGTATATTTCATGCGCAGAATGCAGGGATTTATGTGCGCGCACCCTCCAGGGCATGTTTGCAGTTGCGTGGCGATGTCCTGACCCCCTGGTGGTAAAGTAATGACACATGACACAATATACAAGGTTAATGGGCAGGAAAAGGCCACAACTTTATTGGTTACAGAGTGGTATTGGCTTAGGCATTGGATCTAACCGACTGTATCTGACTCTAGCCCGTGTGCTGGAAGTCCGGGAAAGGTTAACCACTTGTAGAGGGAGTCCTGCTGGTGCGCATCAACTAGGATCTCCCCCTGGGGTCACCGATAGGAGGCGTGCCTTAGGCCCTAACCTCCCTAGGCTTCGGACAGGGCCACGCCCCCCGGAATCCTTTAACGGAATACCATTCAATATGCGGGGCAGGTGATGGCGCTACCTCCCCTCTTCTCTTCTACAGAAATATTCCAATGCCTAACCGCCCAAATCAAGAGTTGTGACAAATTGCTACGAGGCAGGCGAAAACCAAATGGCTGGTGCCAACTTGCCAAGTGGAAAAATTCCTACCAGGCCTCTCAACGGCAGGTCCAGGAAAAGAAAACATTGAAGGGTGGGTGGGAAAAACCGGAGCAGCTGGAAACTGGGAACAGGAAGATTTTCCCGGCTGCGCCCTGCTTAAATGGGTCAAGCCACACCCCCAGGCCAGCCGAATTGGCTGGCCTGGCAAGTGGCCAGGATTCCCCCTATCGTACAGGGGCGGAGCACCCACCCCACTCCCATGCATGTGGGGGGATCGTGACCGCCCACAACACCACCTCCTGCAAAGGCGGAAGTGGCAGGTGCGCAGCCTGGGAGTCATTTTGGACTCACAGCTGTCCATGGAAGTGCAGGTTAACTCTGTGTCCAGGGCAGCTGTCTACCAGCTCCATCTGGTACGCAGGCTGAGACCCTACCTGCCTGCAGACTGTCTCGCCATAGTGGTGCATGCTCTAGTTATCTCCCGCTTGGACTACTGCAATGCGCTCTACTTGGGGCTAGGTGACCTGGAAACTACAACTAATCCAGAATGCGGCAGCTAGACTGGTGACTGGGAGTGGCCGCAGAGACCACATAACACCAGTCTTGAAAGATCTACCTTGGCTCCCAGTACGTTTCCAAGCACAATTCAAAGTGTTGGTGCTGACCTTTAAAGCCCTAAATGGCCTTGTGGCGGTTCACTCAACCTGCACAGAACGTTTAACGGTTCGTTGATACCTGCGCTCACCACTTCGTTAATTAACCGCTGCCACCAACCAGTCTGTGTGGTATTTCCTTCACTCAGTTCAGTCAAGGAGAATATTGGAACAAAACTGTTTTATTTGAAGTTTAGTACATAAGCATGTGGTTTCTGAATAAACAGTTCTTTCTTGGTTGTGTTCTTGTTAACAACAGTGCCCAACGATTTCTCCCGCCCTTGTACCTACTCCTTCCCTTGCCACCCTCCTTCCAGCCTCTCAATACCCACAACAAGCCCCAAGACCAAGACCCCGACACAAGACAAGACCCTCTGCCTTCCCCGGAGGGGTTTATATAGACCACTTAACTCCGCCCCCCCTTAAGGTTCTTACTGGTTCATCCTTTTAACTCCTTCTATGCCATTCCTAAGTTTGGGTGATCGCCACAGGCCTCGGTCCAGTATATCTGTAGAAGCGTCTCCACCCCCATCGATCTACCCAGACACTGAGGTCCAGCGCCGAGGGCCTTCTGGCGGTTCCCTCACTGCGAGAAGCCAAGCTACAGGGAACCAGGCAGAGGGCCTTCTTGGTAGTGGCACCCTCCCTGTGGAACGCCCTCCCACCAGATGTCAAAGAGAACAACAACTACCAGACCTTTAGAAGACATCTGAAGGCAGCCCTGTTTAGGGAAGCTTTTAATGTTTAATAGATTATTGTATTTTAACATTCTGTTGGAACATTAAACTGGGGAAACTGGGGAACATTAAACTGGGGAAACCCAGCCAGATGGGCGGGGTATAAATAAATTATTATTATTATTACAGGTTCTGCTGCCCCGTGGTGAAGACATAGCCCCGTCATTATGACAATCGATACTTTATTTCTTTAGGTCCTTTATCAGTCAGTGATCTTGGATAGCTTTACAACACACAGTGAAATTCACTTGACCTCTTTAAGGCAGGTGGAGGGTATGATGCAAAGCAGTCATAGAGAATGGACATACCTTTTTTCTTTTCTTTTTTTAGAAAGGGGGAAAGCAGCAAAGTGTGAATCATAAGTGTATCCCTTCAAAGCCCAGAAGCTGCTGGGAAATGTGTTAAGGGAGAAACACAGCTAACTATCTGGAGGACAAGGGACGTTCTGTTCTGTACAGTACAGTGCAGTCAACCACTTTAAAGAGTTCTTCATCTACTGACTTGAGTCACAGTTATTGACCTACTTAGAAACTCAGATATATAAGCCAACTGGCACCTTAAATCTAGATTGTGGTCTCCACAATGGAATGTCTAGCTGCCTTTTTTTTTAAACAATGAGATTTATTATTATTATTATTATTATTATTATTTATTCCTTGCATTTGTATACTGTTTATAAATTAAAGAAAAAAATCTCTGAGCAGCTTACAACACATTAAAACCTCAAATAAAACAATCCGATCTAGCTCAGTTTGGTTAGATTCTATGATTCTGCTCCCAAGCCCAGTCAAGAGCTTGCAATCTTCAGAACAAATTCAAGCCTCAAGGGAAATATTTCAGATCCTCCTCTAAGTAACGTTTTGCTTTCCCCATATTTATTTACTTAATTAATTTACGAAGCTGCCCCATAGCAGAAGTACTCTAGGGAGCCGGTGTGGTTTAGTGGTTAGAATGTATATAGGGTGAGTGGGGTTGGGTTTTTTTTGCCCTTCCCTTTAATCACTCCTGCCCTCTTTTTACCATTACAGTAGCTTTTTTCTGGGAATGCAAGCGTGTATTTCTGTACCCATGCATCTCTTCCTTTTAAAAACGTTAACAGCATCTAGAGATCATCCTTCCCAGTAGGCAAAACAGAGGGTTGTTTTGGCTGGTTTAAGTTGGGCTGATTGTCTGCTTTTAGGGCAGAAGTGTCTCTCTCCGAGAGACCTAAGCCAGAACATAGCAACATAAGGCTTGGCAAGGTTTCAGTCAGCCTGAGATCATGTACCAGGATGAAGAAGAAGACACAAGGCTCTTTAGCCGCTCTGAGTGACCTTCGTGAGAATCCCTTATACCCCGATAAGGTTTGGGATAATGCCAGATGCTAAAACAATGGAGAACTACTTCTGCAGGTGTTTACCCTGTGAACTGCCACTTGCCAGATCGAGGCAGGTTTTACTTATGAGCAAGCAGGGATTAAAACGGGCACAGGCAAATGCGGCCCTCCCGATGTTTTGGGACTACAATTCCCATCATCCCTGACCTCTGGTCCTGTTAGCTAGGGATGATGGGAGTTGTAGTCCCAAAAACATCGGGAGGGCCGGGTTTGCCTATGCCTGGATTAAAACAAATCAATCAACAAGCAAGAGAAGATTCCTGGAATGTCAGGCAAAAGAGAGAAGGGGACTCCATCTTTGCTTCATCTCTTTTTCGCACATGCAGTTTATTCTTGCATCCATCTTCTCTGGAATACACACAGAGAAGAAAACTTGGCCTTTAGTTTCCATTCTTATTAGGTGTAATAATTTTGCACCGAGTGAAGCTTATCTGTGTGGAATTTTCCAAATCCTTTTTGAACAGCTCTGATTCCTGCTGGATGTTCAGGCTTCACTTATGGAAAAAATTAAAAACATTTTTCTTACATTTTTACCTGTAGTCATTTTTTGTGTGGATTTTTCCAGGATCAAATATCCTGGAATAAAAGATTCATTTAACTTCTATCTAAAACCACAGGAGCCTCTTCCCCGGAATCTCACTCTGGATTGGGAGCTCTTATAATCATTAGCTGTGTATGTTGTTCCTTATTTCCTTCTTCTCCAAAATTCATTCATGTATAATGTGTTGATTTCTGTTTGATATTATTACAATCTTTCATAAAAATCTTATTATAATCTTTCATAAAAAATTACTTGGTCTCTAAGGTGCTAATGGACTAACAAACTTAGTTGGTCTCATTCACTGGTCTTCTGCTGATGTCTTTAAATACTTTATAACGGATTTTATCATTTCCGAGACTTGAGTCCTGATCAGTCAGCACCCTCTTGCATGCTGCAGCAAAGTAAGAACCTAATTACCAAAGGGTGCATTTTGAGCTAAAACTGTAATTAAGTTTTCGCCATGTTATTGTCATGTTTTTTTTAGAAAATGCAAGAGATACTGTTTGCATGGAGGAAACCGTCAATTATTGTAGGTGGGTGTTTTCTTTTAAAGTGCAATGTAAGTACTGTCCCTTGTTAACGGGATTTCTCTTTGCAGCAATGCGGAGTGAAGACCACACTATTAACCTGAAAAAGAAATGCTTGTCTTCTGCGCCATGCTCTAAGGTACCTGCACATGAAGATGAAAAGGCCAAGTGGGTTTTTAAAAAGTACTTTCAAGTAAGTGACTCTGTCTGTGATGCCGGCCATAAATTCTTGTTTAACATCTCGTTTATTATTTCTCCTTACGGGATAGGGTGTTAAAGCCTGACTGCTGGATTTGTTTTAAAAGTTTAAAAAGGTAAAGGGACCCCTGACCGTTAGGTCCAGTCGCTGACGACTCTGGGGTGGTGGCGCTCATCTCGCGTTACTGGCCGAGGGAGCCGGTGTACAGCTTCCGGGTCATGTGTCCAGCATGACAAAGCTGCTTCTGGCGAAACCAGAGCAACACCTTCCTGCCGCAGCAGTACCTATTTATCTACTTGCACTTTGTGCTTTCAAACTGCTAGGTTGGCAGGAGCTGGGACCAAGCAACGGGAGCTCACCCCGTCGCGGGTATTCGAACCGCCAACCTTCTGATCGGCAATCCCTAGGCTCTGTGGTTTAACCCACAGCGCCACCCGCATCCCTTTAAAAGTTATATTTACCACTAAATCCTGGAATTTTTTTTTAAAAAAACACCACCCATGTTTGGTTCAGTGAAAGCACAAGAAAAAAGAAGTTGTGTTTTGCTTACGAAAACTTTCTGATTTATTCCACTGCTTTCTGAATACTATTTTCAGACGTAGGTT
The DNA here is from genome assembly GCF_009819535.1 of Lacerta agilis. NCBI lineage: Eukaryota > Metazoa > Chordata > Lepidosauria > Squamata > Lacertidae > Lacerta > Lacerta agilis. Next base: position 64,480,711 of record NC_046320.1, read on the forward strand.
TTATCCGCACTTCCTCTTGTTCCACTGCATTCTTCTGGGGGGAAACCTCTCTTTAGCGCTCAATCGGAGCAAATGGCAATTCAGGTTTGTCCCAATTGCCATTTATTCTGATCTGTCGCTAAAGAGCAGGTTTTCCTTTGGAAAAGAGCGGAGCAAGGGGGAAACCACTTAGACAAGCAGAAATGTGGATGAACCCTTAATCCAGTGGCAGATTACCATACTTTTCTGTGTATAAAATGACCCCTCTTTTTTTAAAAACCCAAAATTAAGAAATTAAGTTTAGCTTTTTTGTGGGGTGGGGGAGGTCACTTCCGCCAATCACTCACCCACCTGCCAATCACTTGCCACAGCCACACCTCATAGCAGCGCTCACAACAGATCGCACACCTCACAGCAGCCGCCAATTGTCTGCCCACTCGCCGCCACCAATAGCCCACCCGCCCACTTGCCGCAGCCGCCAATCGCCTGCCCAGTTGCCACAGCCAATCGCCAGCAGGCCTTGCCGCAGCCACCAATCACCCACCCAATTGCCGCTGCCAATCTCCTGTTTGCTGCTGCCATTAATCGCACGTCCCCCCTCTGCGTTCACTATCCGTGTATAAGACGACACCCAATTTTTGCCTGATTTTTTTTTATTGCCAAATACACTAAAAAGAATCCAAATAAGAGCTCTGGCCAAAAGTTTTAACCAAACAACATACGTTTACTCGTAAGTAAATCAAAATGTAATATCAATTCTGTAAAGAATTACAGTCTTAAATCAAAAGTAGTTTCATATTGGAAATTTTCCTTAAGAGTCTTTTAGAAATTGATGTCAGAGCTTCTCCGATGCGTGTCAGATGTAAACTGGGGCCCTGTCCTGGTATCCCTGGTTTACATCTGACACGCATCGGAGAAGCTCTGACATCAATTTCTAAAAGACTCTTAAGGAAAATTTCCAATATGAAACTACTTTTGATTTAAGACTGTAATTCTTTACAGAATTGATATTACATTTTGATTTACTTACGAGTAAACGTATGTTGTTTGGTTAAAACTTTTGGCCAGAGCTCTTATTTGGATTCTTTTTAGTGATTATTTTTTTTAAGCAAAAAGCATAGTCTTATACACGGGAAAATACAGTATGTTGTCCATCAATGTAATCAAATGGTTTTGATAGCACAGTCTTTTGCATTTTTGCTTATTTCATTGAGACTTAATCCCCAGTAATTGTGCATTGGATTGCCGTTTGGCTCTGTTTTTGTGTGTCAAGTGCTGGAGTCTTAATATTAGATGTGAATTTTACTATGCTCAAGAGAGGGAAGCAAGTTGGTGATTAGGGGGACCCGATGGACAAGCAGTTCTCAAGTCTGGGAATTAGTTTGTGCACCAGCCCTGAGTGGAGTTGCATTTTCCCTGAAGGAGCAGGTGCATAGTTAGGGGGGGGGGGCTTCTTTTTTTTTTTTTAGTAATGTCTCTTTATTGATTAAAATCATAACAAATAAAACTTTATCAAACAATATCATCCAATATCAGACAGTTTACACATATACCTTCATACATACATATACCTTCATACATACAACACACATCTTACAAACACTCATTTATTCTCACATACCTTACATACCCTCTTACTCCATTTGATATCATTCACTCTCGACACTTCCAATTATCCTCTTTGTATTTTTTGTCAAAACTTTCTTTAACATAACGTACATTTTTGTTTCTCTCTTATTTCTCTTATAAATGTCTCAATATTTTCCATTTACTGGGGGGGGGGGCTTCTAGATGCATTGTTGTTGCTAGAGGCCCAGATGGCATCAGTGGCTTGGAGTGCCCATTTCCAGCTTCAGTTGGTATGCCAACTTTTCTTGGACTGTTCTCAAGTTGTCCAGTTTCCGTTTCTAGAAACTTTCACAAAAAAATACACAGTGAAAGAAAGCCTTTCTTGATTTTATTAGTATGTGTAATTTTCGTTTTAGTGTTGAATTATGAATAAATATTACTCAAATTTATGGGGCACCTTTTAGTGCTATTGTGCTTGTAGAGAAATAACAAAATTTCTCCTTTTTATTTTTAGACATGTCATCCTAGTTGTGATTGGCCTTTGCTTTATCTACATGGTCAAATTAAGCTTCCATTCCAAAGAATGTGACATGGCAAGAATTCATTATGTCAACCCTGAGCACGCAAAGGTTAGTTATTATGTCATACTGAAAAATACAACTCTAGCCCCCAAATGGCAACTAGACATTCCGTTTTGGTGACTGTGACCCTGTGTCAGGAAACCCCCCTCCCCACTCCGGACGGCATCCTGGGAGAGCTTGCAGTACAGGGAACCTCCCCCTTTGTTTACCAGCTCGTCATCCCCCTCCTCTGCAGGAAGCGACCATTCCTCCAGTGGGGAGGGGGAGTTAGAGGCAGGAAGTCTGTGCAGGGGCTATGGAGAGATCACAGAGCCTGAGCACCGAGGGGAAAGCGGGGAACAGGGACAGTTTCCCGCGCCCCGATTTCGCAGACAGGAAAGACGTGGAAGGGGGAGGCGGAGGTTCAGGATCCCGTGCCTTTTTTGCTGGACAAAGAACCGGAAGGGTTCATTCCCGGACTCTGCAGAGGGATGAGATGGATGTTTGAACTTTTGCTCCACTGTAAACATCTGCACAATAAAGAACTTAGTGTTAGAAGTTCTGCGTTTGGCTGATTTCTCATGAGCAACCACTGAACGTCCTTACACCCTGGTTTAAGGAGCCATTTGTCCCCTAACTTAGATGCCTGAGTTTCTAAGACTGCATGTACAGTGGTACCACGGCTTAAGAACGATTTGATTTACAAACTCTGCAAAACCGGAAATGGTGTCTTGGTTTGAGAACTTTAACTCGGTCTAAGAACGGAATCCGAACGGTGGAAGGGCACCGGCGGTAGGAGGCCTCATTAGGGAAAGCGCGCCTCGGTTTAAGAACAGTTTCGGTTTAAGAACGGACTTCCGGAGCGGATTAAGTTTGTAAACCGAGGTACCACTGTACAGCTTAACTTCTGTGTCTTCATTTTCTAGAGAGCACAGAAGTATGCTGAGCAAGTTATTCAAGCTGAGTGCCGACCATCTTTTGTGAAGAAAGGGATGGGCAGATTATTTATGGAAAAGTACAGTATGAATGCATCTCCTTTTGTAAGAAGAGACCTAAATACGCAAGAAGTCATCTTCAAATACGAACCGCCCTTTGGATTTCACAAGTTTTCTGAAAAACTTCAAGACCTGTTGGAACTTTTACCCGAGTATGACCTGCCGGAAAGCTTGCAATCAAAGCCTTGTAAGCGCTGTGTTGTCGTTGGGAGTGGCGGGGTTCTTAATGGACTGGAGTTGGGCTATGCCCTGAACCAATTTGACATTGTTATAAGGTATATATTTCATTTTTGTCTTAAAGGTTTTGAGTGAAACAGAGTTGTGAATGCAATTGTGTTGTAGTGGTTAAGAGCAGTAGACTCGTAATCTGGGGAACCAGGTTCGTGTCTCCGCTCCTGCACCTGCAGCTGCTGGGTGACCTTGGGCTAGTCACACTTCTTTGAGGTCTCTCAGCCCCACTCACCTCACAGAGTGTTTGTTGTGGGGGAGGAAGGGAAAGGAGATTGTGAGCCGCTTTGAGACTCCTTTAGGTAGTGATAAAGCAGGATATCAAATCCAAACACCTCTTCTTCTTCTTTGCTGAAAAAACGTTGGCCTCTGTTAGTGTTGTGCTTCCTGTGCTCAGTTTGTGATCGGTAGTTTTCCAGTTAAAGGTAAAGGGACCCCTGACCATTAGGTCCAGTCGTGTCCGACTCTGGAGTTGCAGTGCTCATCTCGCATTACTGGCCGAGGGAGCCGGCGTACAGCTTCCGGGTCGTGTTGCCAGCATGACAAATCCACTTCTGGCGAACCAGAGCAGCGCACGGAAACGCCGTTTACTTTCCCGCTGGAGCGATACCTATTTATCTACTTGCACTTTGACGTGCTTTCGAACTGCTAGGTGGGCAGGAGCTGGGACCGAGCAACGGGAGCTCACCCCGTCGCGGGGATTCGAACCGCCAACCTTCTGATCAGCAAGCCCTAGGATCTGTGGTTTAACCCACAGCGCCACCCGCGTCCAGTTACGACCATTTAAAATGTGATTGTCACTATGCTTTTCCGTTTCAAAATGAATCTAAAATTGTAGTTAAGCAGGATCTTTTAAGTTTGTCTGTACAAAATTCATTAACGTTCATGTGATTTATTTTACTCTACAGGTTAAATAATGCACCAGTTCAGGGATACACAGATGATGTTGGTAATAAAACTACCATAAGGATGACGTATCCAGAAGGTGCCCCTTTATCTGAACATGAGTATTATCCAAATGGCTTATTTGTTGCTGTTTTGTTTAAAAGTGTTGATTTCGACTGGATTCAAGCAATGGTGAAAAATGAAACACTTGTAAGTAATATCCATATAAACACCTTATCAACGGGTGGGTTTCCTGTTACCCCGTGCTATCTTTCCAGAAAAAGGGGTGCCAGAACTGAGTTCTGGCTGGAAAAGAGCCCTGGTGTTACCTATGTAAATAACACGGAGAGGCTTTTTCTAAGCTCAGGACTGCCGGAATCAATGCGGTTTTCATGCTTACTGTTCAAAATTCTTGGAAGTCTGCATAATCTGAGGGTGTCTATCCCGTTTCATGTTCGCTTAAGGGGCATTTCCAAAGGCAGGCTTAGGAATTCTCCTGATTGTGTTAGTCTACATAAGAACATTTAGTCCATTATTACCTCCATCATGGCTAAGAGTGACTTAAACATGTAAGTCCCATGATTTATACATAAATAGTTAGTAGGGACTATTACTATGTGTACCCTTCACTTTTTCCAAACCTAAATGTGTTTTGGGAGGGCAGTTGTGTTAATAAAAATCAGACTGTACAGTATTATGACTCGTAATCCTGGGAAGTGTGTGTTATACGTATATTATGGATTCCAAACTTTGTAATCATTTTGATATTCTTTTCTCTTGTAGCCACTCTGGGTGCGGCTGTTTTTTTGGAAGCAGGTAGCCGAGAAAATACCAGTGCCACCTAAACACATTCGCATCTTAAACCCGTTAATAGTCAAAGAGACGGCTTTGGATATTCTGGAGTACCCTGAACCTCGAGCAAAGTTCTGGGGGTGGGACAAGGTGTGTGTATGTTTTGTGGATAAAAGAAGATGCTGGCATTTTTCTGCCGCAGTTCAGTCATTGTTAAGGAAACACGAAAATGCCTTAGTCCAGGGTTCCCCAAACTTGGGTCTCCAGCTGTTTTAGGACTACAGCTCCCATCACTTCCTAGCTAGCAGGACCAGAGGTCAGGGATGATGGGAATTATAGTCCAGAAACCCAAGTTTGGGGAACCCTGCATTCCGACAGCCTTTCACCTGGTATTTTAAATGTATTTTAATGTTTGGTGGAAGCCGCCCAGAGTGGCTGGGGAGACCCAGCCAGATGGGTGGGGTACAAATAAATTATTATTATTATTATTATTATTATTATTATTATTATTATTATTATTATTTTCCATTCCACTGCAATTCGTTTAATTTGCACAAGTTCCATTAGACATGGATGTGGAAATACTTTTTTATGTAACACGCAACAGACACACATATCTCATCTATTGACAATATTTACATACCGGCTCCTTCCCCTGGGTGTTCCCTGTCAAAGCTGATAAATTTCCAGGTGTGTGGCCCTGATAGTCTTGCGCAGGAAAAACAGCCAAGAGTCTTGTCTCACCTGAAAGACAAATCAATTTAGAAGCTTATGGCCATCTTCCAGCTTGATCTATGATCAGCTAATACCTTTTAACATCATTTACTTTTATTCTTGATCAAAAGTGTGATTGTTAGCGTGGTGGTATTGTTTTTCGTTTTCTTGGTTTGTTGTGGTCGGTTTTGTTTCTTTGTTTACTAGTCGCCATTGACTGCATTGGGTGGCTTTGACTATTTTTTATTGATGTCACCTGGTGCCTTTGGCATTAGATAACTAAATAAATTAAATGAATAACGATAGATCACAATTCTGCAGTAAAACTGCAGTTTCGAAACAAAAACAAAAAACGGTCAAATAAAATAGAATATTGCAACAGCCAAGAAAGTACCGGTATCTCATGTTCCTTCAGACATAGCATAAGAAATCATAATTGCATGCACATTCTCCATGATTTTCTTCATTTTTAAGCCAAGCAAAGAATATCAGGCATGGCTTAAGTCTAGGGAATCTTGTGGTTGCCAGTGTTTGGACAAGATGATGATCTATTAATTGATTCCTTTACTGCAGGCACGTCCAACAGGTAGATTGTGATCTACTGGTAGATCACTGGACGTCTGTGGTAGATCACTGGTAGACCCCCAAAGAAGCTTAACAACTTTCTCCCCTTAAAAAAGCTCATTTTTTTTGCCCTGCACTCCCCCCAAAAGGGGGTAGATCACTGCCAGTTTTTAACTCTGTAAGTAGATCACAGTTTCTTGGGAGTTGGCCACCCCTGCTTTACTATATTCATTAGTAATTAGTTGATTTTCAGCAGTAGTGTGTAATACGGCATTGTCACCCTAATATAACAAGCATGCTCTAATTTGGGAATGTGATTTCCTCCCCTTTAGAATGTGCCTACAATTGGTGTGATGGCAGTGGTTCTGGCCTCGCATTTATGTGACGAAGTGAGTATAGCTGGATTTGGATATGATCTGAGTCAGCCCAACACCCCATTGCATTATTTTGACAATCTTTGCATGGCTGCGATGAACAGTCAAACAATGCACAATGTGACTACAGAAGCAAAATTTCTTCAGAGGTTGATAAAAGAGAGAATTGTAAAGGACCTCAGTGGAGGAATACATTGCGACTTCTGCGGAAAGACATGCTAGTGACTGAAAATGAGCCCAGACGCTGGATTCTCTGTGTTCCTGCAGGTTCCTCCTCCCCAAAGGAGGCACTCTCAGTGTTTCCATCTTGCAGGATGCCCTAAAGGACTTTTTATTACTGTATTCAGCTGCTTCCCTTTTTAATTTTATGTTCAGTTGGGTAAGTATTTTTAAATGTACATGAAAATAACGTTTTGCTTCCCACAAGGATTTTGTGGGTAATTTAAATTTCCTTAATGCATATTTAATGGTTTAGTGTTTGGAAAGAGATCCAGAAACTTTTTATTATATAGGTTACTGGGCCTAGAACTGTGTTTCTTGACTTCATGAAAGAAAAAGTTTCAATTGGTGGTGGTTCATTCGAACGTCGTACAGCACTTTTGATTGTGTGGATTATTATGATTATGATTATTATTTTATTATAGATCATGAATATTGGGATATGGAAGTGACTCTCATTACTGGGTGAAGCGATCACTTGAATTCCCTTCCACAGACCATATTCCTGACATTTTAATTCTTCCTCCAGTGAGCATTTTAGACTGCAGAGCCAAAGGGTTTCAAAGACCCTTTTCAGGGACACGGCCAGAAATGCAGCATCTACTCCCAATTTAGAGGCCAAGGCCTTCCTTTAATAATTCCCAAGCACGATCTGGGCTGGGGCTGTTTGAAATCCGTCTTACTGTGAAGATGCTGGCTTCCTTGAAACAAGCAAATAAGAACAATTTTGATAACCCGGTATTACAGTATTACAGGTGTTTGCTAGCTGTTAAGTATTTCTCTCCTTCCAAGTCATGCGTTACCTAGGGAGGTATAGCAATGATTCGGCAGCTTCCCATAAGATCTGAATATCCCACATGATTCTGTCTTTCAAGTGTGGTAAACCTGTGGACCTGTTGCAGCCCTCCTCTCATGATTTTTTTTTGGGGGGGCACCCCCAATGTGGGTGGTTGCTGCAAATCACAAACCCAGAGAGCTCCCTTCTGTTTCTGGAGCAGTCATCTGTTAGCAGTGGTAGATAGGGACAGGAGAGGGAAGATTCCGGCGCCTCTTTTTTTTGCATAACCCCCATTGCAGGGACACGGGTGGCACTGTGGGTTAAGCCACAGAGCCTAGGGCTTGCCGATCACAAGGTCGGTGGTTCGAATCCCTGCGACGGGGTGAGCTCCCGTTGCTCGGTCCCAGCTCCTGCCCACCTAGCAGTTCGAAAGCACACCAGTGCAAGTAGATAAATAGGTACCACTCCGGTGGGAAGGTAAACGGTGTCAGGGCTGGCCGTTATCCTCTTCAGATCACCACGCAGACGCTTCTTATTCTTTTATAACTTTTTATTGCCTATTAACAAACGATCTTACAAACAGTTCTTATCTTTAGCTATTACTCTTCAGAGTCACTTGTTTCAGATACCTTCTGAGCTCTGCTTCTCTGTGACCAGCAACTCTCAAAATGGCGAACGCGCAGTTCCTTTCGATTTCCCGCTTTTTTCTAACCTCCTCACTAGAGCTGGCTTGTATCTCGCCCCTTCCGAATCTGAGCTATAACTTAACCCTTGCATTTCCTGTGAACATCCGGGCCCTCCCTGTTGTTCCTGTTGCTCTCTTCTATTAGTTTCCCTGCTCTCCTCCTCCCCTTGGGGAAAGCTTCCTCCCTCTGTGAAACTGGAGGCTTCTAACTCTAACTCTTCCCTGACAAACGGTGTTTCCAGGCGCTGCTCTGGTTTGCCAGAAGCAGCTTAGTCATGCTGGCCACATGACCCGGAAGCTGTACGCCGGCTCCCTCAGCCAGTAAAGCGAGATGAGCGCCGCAACCCCAGAGTCATCCGTGACTGGACCTAATGATCAGGGGTCCCTTTACCTTTACTAACCCCCATTGCAGAATGCCTCTGCCAAGGGACCATTACACTAACGACCATCCTCTTACCATCCTCGCACCAAGTGGTAAGAGTTGGAGTCCAGCAACGTCTCGAGGGCTGACAGTTCCCCAATCCTAACATTAAGGATGGCGTGTGTAGAAGCGACAAATGAAATAGTATTTACTGTTACGGGTTGGTTGCTGTAGTGTGAAATAGTAATTTCATGAAGAATGAGGTTTCTGTTAAGATGAGCTTCCTATGTGGGCCCGGTGGCATGATGGGACCCACAGCAGAGATGCTTCTTCCTAACAAGAGATATCCCTGCAGAAGATCATGTGGGAGAATCCCAGTTTTCCAGGGGTGGGGGGTGGTTGCTGCTGTACGGTAAATGTGCAGTGTTGGCTTCTCAAGTTGTTACCCTGATGTTATAGCAGGGAGCGACACTGTGGCAGTTATCATGAGTAACATAGGGCCCCTCCAGACTGGTGTTTTATCGAAGGCTCATTCTGCATCATTTTCTTGGCACATTAATAGTGCATTAATGGTGGGCGTGTTCTGCTTTATTAGTTGTTCTGCGATGCTTCCCTTACACTACATTATTGATCTCCAGAGGAGCAATAGAAGCATAAGAAGCTGCCTTGTACAGAATCACACCATTGATGCATCTAGCTCAGTGCTGTCTGTTATCATTGTTTATTAAATTTATAGACCACCTTTCATCAGGAGATCACAGGGCGGTTGATAACATAACATGGACAAGGAAGAGGTGGGCAGTCTTGATGGAGCACTCTTCTCAATCAGTGTTGTAAGTGCTTGTGGAAAAGGAAATAATAATAATAATAATAATAATAATAATAATAATAATAATAATACCCTGCCCATCTAGCTGGGTTTCCCCAGCCACTCTGAGTGGCTCCCAACAGAATGTTAAAAATGCAATAAAACATCAGTCATTAAAAACTTCCCTAAACACGGCTGCCTTCAGATGTCTTCAAAAAGTCTGATAGTTGTTTATTTCCTTGACATCTGATGGGAGGGCATTCCACAGGGCGGGCGCCGCTACCGAGAAGGCCCTGTGCCTGGTTAATGATACAGTCTTACGTTTTGCAAATACAAGCGACTCCCCCATTCATGCGGGGTTACATTTCGAACCCATGCGCCCGTCAGGGAGGTTGCATAAAATGGGGAGTCACCTGTCACATGAACCGCCACTTTCCTGCGCGTCAGCTGGGAGCCTCAGCAAAGCCCTGCTGCGCCTCTGGCTTGTGAGGAGACCCTCCCCAGAGCCCAAAGAGGATGCCCCCTTTGGGCTCTGGGGAGGGTCTCCTCGTGAACCGGAGACACAGCGGGACACAGCTGAGGCTCATCAGGTCTCTCCCCCCCCCCCACTTCCATGTTTCCAGAGCTGCATGTAGATTGAACACACTTAAATGGGAGGAACCCTGTACATGCATCTTCCCAAGAGCCTATATTTATTGAACAAATATCTCACCAAGTTCAAGGACTGGCTACACCTGCATGCAAATGAAAAAGAAGTCAGAAAGTTGACCGGCTTCATTTGGCTTGCGTTGCACATAAGAGGAGTTTGCCCTCAATTTAGACACACTCAGTAAGAAAGCACCCAATGTAGATCATACTTGAATTAATGTAGTAAGAATTTGAGGAGCACAACGTTCAGCCGTCCTCGCATTTCAGTCTCTCCCAACCCCTACCTATAGATGTCGGGGATCTTCTGCTTGCAAGGCAGACCTTCTGCCGCTGAGCTTTGGTCCCTCCCCAGCACAGCCAAAGCGGGACAAAAATAAACCAGAACATTTGTGGCATAAAAGGTGATGGGATTTTAACAGGACATTGCAGGATATGCGCTGATTGGAAACGAAGCAGCAAGATCGGCCCAAAACATTTGCAGGTGGAAACAATATTGAAAGTTGCACCCAAATTTTTATTTGTTTTATTTGTTGTATTTATGTCCCACCTTTTTCTCCAAGGAGCTGAAGGTGGTACATGGTTTCCCCCCTCCCCAATTAATTCCCACAACAGCCTTGTGAGTTAGGTTGGACTGAGAGGCAGTAGCTGGGGCAAAGCCACCCTGTGAGCTCCACGGCCAAGTGGGGATTTGAACCCAGATCCTAGACTGGCACTGCAGCCACTACACCACACTGACATTGCAAGCACAAATTATTATGAATGTGCGCAATAAAAAACGATGTCTGGAGGGGCCTACTAAGTACTAATAAATTTTTGTATGAATTGCATCGGTTATAATAAACGTTATTTCCATCAAACGTTTAGTTGGCTTGTTGAAGTGATGGTGTGTGTTCTTGATATCTGCTTTTGTGTACTGAAGACAGCCGTCGTCCGCTCTTCAGTCAAATGGTCTACAGCAAGTTCTGAATGAATCAGATCTGTTAATGGGAAAGTAGACATCCAGCTAAAACACACGAGCTGTGATGCAAAGAATGTAGTCGCTTTCTCGATATATTTGCTGATGTGAAGGAGGGCAGAAGGAGCATAAATGAGAGGCCCTTGCCTTATATCGATGTCTCAAGATGATGGCACTGGCAGTTGCTAAATATGAAATAAAACAAATGTTCTGTGTTTTGAATTTCCAAAAGAATTACATTAACGCAATGACAGACACAACAAACTTCCACATGTTCCTAATTCTCAAAAGAGGGCTTGGGATTTTTCTTAATTCACCTCTCAGGTCTGGCTCCAACACTGCACCAGGTTAACTGAAGGAGAGTAGCGCTGTAGTTTGTCTTGTGGGTCTCAGTACATTGCACGATGGACTCTTCAAAATGCACATTCTGAATACTGAAAATCCTTCCAGTAGCACCTTAGAGACCAACTAAGTTAGTTCTTGGTATGAGCTTTCGTGTGCATGCACACTTCTACGTGTGCATGCACACTTCTTCAGCACGCACACGAAAGCTCATACCAAGAACTAACTTAGTTGGTCTCTAAGGTACTACTGGAAGGATTTTTTTATTTTATTTTGTTTTGACTATGGCAGACCAACACGTCTACCTACCCGTAACTGGAACTGAAAATACTGTGCAACATTCCTTTTCAACATGAGACAAGGGCCTCCTCCAAAATTAGGTCTAACGCTTTAGGGAAGTGGTAAGAGGATTCCTCTTACCATTTTCTAAAGCGTTAGACCTAATTTTGTGTCACTGAGACCTAAAATCTGTGCATATGAATTATATGGGACCACTCTAGAAGCAAAATAGGTACAAGTGCTTTTCGCTTCTCTTCACTCAAGTGCTTGATCTGAAGTGCTTGGTTTTGCAACATTGGAGATCTAAATGTCCCCCATACATTAAGTAATTGGATGAATGTGAAATGCAACAGGTGGTGAACTCTTGAAAAGCTTGAAAATCTCTCAGGGGGGAAAGTTCCCTAATTCAGGAATTTGATAATGAGCCTATAGCCTGATCTTTGACGACACTTCCAAGTATCCCCCCTGCCTTTCTATTCTCTTTCTTCATTACCTTATATTTTTATTCAGCCTGGCAGAGGGTAAGCATAAATGAAGAATTGGATGGAGAAGATGTTGTACAATGGGAGAAGGAGGTGGGCGATAGAATGTGATTGGAACAAGCCTGCTGGATCAGGCCAAAAGCCTAACCCAGGGGTCAGCAAACTTTTTCAGCTGGGGGCCGGTCCGCCGTCCCTCAGACCATGTGGAGGGCCAGACTATATTTTTTTTGGGGGGGGGGAATGAACGAATTCCTATGCCCCAGAAATAACCCAGAAATGCATTTTTAATAAAAGCACACATTCTACTCATGTAAGAACACCAGGCAGTCACTACAAATAACCCAGAGATGCCTTTTAAATAAAAGGACACATTCTACTCATGTAAAAACACACTGATTCCTGGACCATCCGCGGGCCGGATTTAGAAGGCGATTGGGCCGCATCCAGCCCCCGGGCCTTAGTTTGGGGACCCCTGGCCTAACCAGTCCAGCACTCTTCTTCTCAGAGTGGCCAACCAGTTTCCCAGTGTGCTTCATTGCTGAGTGGGGATTCCAACCCTTGTCTCAGTCACAGAATCACATAACTGTAAAGTTGGAAGGGACCCTGAGGATCATCTAGTCCAACCCTCTGTAATGCAGGAATGTGCAGCTGTCCCATATGGGGACTGAACCTGCAACCTTGGCGTTATCAGCAACATGCTTTAACCAACTGAGCTATACAGCTGAAATCCAATGCGCTAATCACTATACCATGCTCTCTCTCTCTCTCTGATTGGTAATGAAGCTGTGCGACAGCCCCAAAACCTTTGCAGGTGCAAACAGCATTGAAAGCATGTGACTGCCTCGATAGCATCAGGACCACAAATCACCAGAAATGTGCCGTAAAGGTTTCCTGCTGCATTACAAGCCCCCCACAGCTAGGGGAGGGAGTCATGACATAAAAGCAGCAAACTTGGAGATAAAGTTCTGCCTCTTCTCTGCCCAAAACTCTCCCTTCCCCAAAGCAGCTTCAACTGGAAACGACAGCTGCTGGGATTCTAATACTTAGGTTTCTGTGTAATGTGTAGGTTGGCTGTGAAAGCCCAGATTCTGGCCTTGTAAGCAGAACTTAGAGAACTTAATAGAAAATTCTTTCCAGTAGCACCTTAGAGACCAACTGAGTTTGTTCTTGGTATGAGCTTTTGTGTGCATGCACACGAAAGCTCATACCAAGAACAAACTCAGTTGGTCTCTAAGGTGCTACTGGAAAGAATTTTCTATTTTGTTTCGACTATGGCAGACCAACACGGCTACCCACCTGTAATTAGAGAACTTAGGAAATGTCCAGCATTTCACAGCAAGGAATAAACAAGTCTGTGCCTGGGTACACATAACTAGGTCATTTTCTTAGTTTGGGAGCCATCAAAAACACAGCATGTTTGAATAGATGCAGGATAAATATGGGGTGTGACTCACCCGGTGTGTTCACCTGTGTACTCTGCATCCTGCGTGTTGGATGCAGAGTACACGGGAATATGTGCACAGTTTCTTTGTTGTTTATGTTACAAACGTGCGTTATTCTGATAGGTGGTTCTATAAATCCCCCCACCCCCAAGTGCATAAGGGCTTGTGCATCAGCAAGCACTGTAGCATGGCAGTATTCAGTTTCCTTCCACAGCATTTACTGAGATGCATGAACAAAAGCCGTCTTCTGGAGAAACCAAACACCAGAAGCGGCATTCATTGGTTCCCAAACATGCACACAACGGCTACTATCAGAGGTGGAGTTTGTTGCCTAGGTTATTCCATACGCCGCCAGCCGGAGGAAGGGCTGCCGACTCTCAACGGTTCTGCACTTCAGGAGTCCTGTTTGGCATTCAACTGTGGCCCGTGTGTCGTGTGCAAAAGGAGGAGGGAAGCATGAACTGCAGGGCAGCCCTCGGAGAGAAGCAATGTGGTCCCTTCTCCCCTCGTGTGTGCAGAGCAAGGTCATCATCGCACAAGACAGTTCAGCACAACTCCTGGCCTAACAAACGTTTTCACACTGCGCAAAAGACCGCAAGGCACAAACCTCGCAGGTGTCTCTCTCAGAGGTAGGTGCAATGCAACAAGTCCCAGGATGCGACTTTGTTGTTTGGAAACTTCTTTCTCTCTCTGCACTGCAGCAGGATTTTTCCGCCCAATATTCTCCCCCTTCTTGGATTCTCGCATGGTGGCTTTTTACGGCCTTGGTTCCTTTCTCATGAAGCACAGTGTGCAGAGATAGATAGATAGATAGACAGATGTTCTACCCTCAGTGCATAATGTATCAGAGTGGGTGAATTTCTATTGCAGATTATTTTGGGGGACAACCCTAAGAGCTCCAGATTGAACACTTAATGTACTGTACCTGAAACCTGCACATTATCACAAACATTACAGTGTGGCTGCTTTTCCCCTCGATTTTATTCTTTTTGTTACTTTTCTGTAAACCCGCTTTGAGGGTTTGTTTGTTTGTTTTTTGTTTCAGTCAAGTGGTGTATTATAAAATAAACAAATAATCTTTTTTAAAGCTCCCCCTTGATTTTATTGGGTTTGGTTTTTTTTTACCTTTTTGTAAACCTGCTTTGAGGCGTGTGGTTATGTTTTACACTTACATTTTATCAAGTCTCCACATTTTTAGCATATACAGGCAGACCACCATTTCGTCTTTTCTCTGATTTTTGTCGACTTCCCACTCGTTTATTCCGTGGAGTTGCTGTTTCTCCCCTTCTGCTGTACCCAATTTCCTATCTATCAAATCATAACCACAATATTATGATCTAATTAATTCTGTTGCTTTCAGGGGTTTTCTCTGGTGTTTTTTGGCAATCAAGCGGTGTGTTATGACATAAATGCAGTAAAGAGCAATCTCTTTTTTAAAGCAGGGGGTCTTAACCACCCTGCCCCCAATTCTATTGCTTTTCTACCTTTTGGCAAACCCGCATTGAGGTCTTCCATTGTTGTTTTTGTTGTAGTTGTAGTAGTAAAATAAGTAAACATATGCCTCTGCCCCTAACTGGGCCTCAAGGGGTACATATGTGTGTGTGTGTGTGTGTATACATATATATATACACACACACACATATATAATATATATGGTGGCGCAGGAAGGACCTGGGCCTAAGGGAAGCCTGCAGTTCCACCTCCCACCAGCAGAGGCTGCTGTGGGCTCCTAGTTCACCTGCCCCAGGTGTGTCAACTCCACTTCCTTCCCCTACTTGGATCCTCTTTCAGGTGAGGAGTGGGAAGAGGACAATCTGTAGCAGGTGGGACGCAGGCCTTGGGCCTAGGAGAAGATGGCGTTTCCGTGTAGGCCAAGGGGCCAGCCACCCCCTACTCTACCGCCCCTCCCCAAATAACCTTTACTGACCTTGCGGTTCTGAGGTTTTAAAGAACTGGAGCATCTCCGCCCAATGTGTAGTCAAGCGACCGCCACAATCTCAGAGCTACGTTTTGCGGGGTTTGGGGGTGGAGGTTGGTTTTTACCTGGCTGCTCGATTTTTGGCCCGCCCCAGGCCTGGCAGGGTGTTCAAGCAGCCGGACAAGGTTTTTAGACACACGTTTTCATATTTAACAGGGGAAAGTGTTGGGACTTGAAACACAGGAAGGCAGGTAGCTTGCCCGCCCGGGACACCTTTTTCAGCGGGGTTTTGCCCTTAGATTTCCTGTTTCTGAGGAATGCGTAGTCTGGGGCGGATTTTGGGAATCTTTCATCATATGGTGCCCTGAGTTGAGGCCAAAATCCGGTGCCCCAAACGGATCTTCTCAGTTATGAATCTTCTCAGTTTTGTGCCCCTTCGGCTTGGCAGGGGAACCGCCCGCACTGCCCTAGATCCGGCACCGGTGTGTTTTCTCTGAGAGTTACAATACAACAGGTGTGGACTGTTGACAATTTCACCCCTTCCTCGCAGGACCCAGAGCGTGCAGACTGTCAGCACGGCACAGTCCTCGGGTCCCTGAGTAACTGCTAGTGGATTGTGGGTTAGGATGCCGGATTATGGATTTCTTGATTGTTCGAGTTCTTAAATCTGGTGTTGCCTTGGCAGCTGCTTCCCTATATTAATTTATTTTATTTACTGGTATACCCCACCTTTTCTCCTGAAAGAGCAAACAGCATCAATAATAACATGTTGTTTTTTAAGTGTTCATAAAACGTTAAGTGTTTTAAAACATTATCTCAACCAGTGAACTCAGGGTTGCCAGGAAGTGTCTTTCAGCCATCTAATGCCTAGGTAAAGGATTTCTTTAAAAAAATTCCTGAAAGTCATGAATGAGGGAGACAGGCACACCTCACCAGGGAGAGCATTTCACAACGGGGGAAGTGCAAAGGTTCTGTTACAGGTCAGCACCAACCGGGCGGTCTCCCCACCCCAGGGGTGGCACCACCAACAAGGTGAATATGTCACAAATACAGAAAATTCTGACATCCTGGTTTTAAATGATTCCTTCTCCCCTCCCAAATCCTGAGTGGTCCTCTTGGTGTTCTCTCCTTTTTCACCATTTCAGCCAGCTTCATTCACTTCCTTTTCTCCTATGCACTGGCCTTATATGTTGCATTTTAAAAGAGAGTCAAGAAAGGCAGGTTCCAAACATTTTATAGTACTCTACGCTACCATATTAATAAATGAAAGAAGAATGTATTTGACATGGCCTAGAGAGACCTTGTTACTATAAAACATATTTAAACACTTCTAGTGCTCCTCTTTGCCTATTATTGAGCTCAGTTGTCAGCTTTTGTTAGGTCACCCCTCAAAGCTTGATACTGAGTGCGGGGGAAGGGGAATAAAACCATTTCAAAAGAAGTAAGTCTATATATTTCAGCCTTGTAAATAAGGATGTAGCCTGCAAAATACTGTAGCCAGTAGTAGCCTGCAAAATAAAAAATACTTGCCTTTTTTATGCAGCTGAAAGTACAGCAGACTGCCAAAGAAAGAACAGAACACACAGGCTTTCCCCCCATATATTTATTGATTTTCAAGAATACAGTGTTATGTAAAGATATAAAAGTTAAACTGCTACACCCTTCCTCCCAATTCTTCCCCCGCCACCTTTCCTTGAGTGTCTAAATTTCTTTGTTATCTGAGTTAAGGTTAGTATAAATTGCATACTTTTGTAGCTGTCCATACAGTTTCTTCTTCACCAGCCTGTTTATCTTCCTCCATACCCAGTGAGGAAGTTGAGCAGGATGATGAAGGTGAAACCTGCTAACTCTCCTGGAGAGAATTCCGCACACTTAGCTGCATGGAATTCCGGGTTGCCAATGGCAACAAGGTGAGTGTTTAAATACAAGATTCCTGTACATACTTGGGGATTTTATATCCTTAAATGAATATACAGTAGCTAGATTATTCTAGACAATGACCCCTAATAAGTGTTCACTTTGTTCCAGAGCATCAAAGTTCACCCAGGCTTGCAAGACCTCCCATTCATTTGTGGTTGCACAGGCACAAAAATGTAATTTATTTATATAAAAAGGTTAAATGTCTACAACGTAGCCAAAATATTTTCCTCTGTGTTAACTGGATTGTGCCCTTTAGAGAATCAGCAAAGCCTCCCTTTTCCCTGGTGGATGATGGTGGGAGGATCCCCTGAGAATGTTCCCCTGATACGTTTTTCTGGACAGTGCAAAGGCAATATCTTAGCATCTTATTTTCATCAATGCTAGTGCTTATTTGACATCCCTCATTTTTAATTAAATATTATTATCCTTCAAAACATCCAGGCTTCATGAAACATAAGGCAATTGTATTATTTTCAAGAGCTTTTAGGCACCTCCCAGTCCAGCACATCATTAGCACACAATTAGTCCTACTCTCCTTGTCTTCTGCATCTAGCCCCTTAGGCAAATTCCACATCACCATTGTTCACAGCTCTTTGTTGAAACATCTAAAGTTCTCCTGATTTGCATGTGCATCTTTGAGACTCTGGGAGCCAGCGAAGTTTTTGCACTTTGCTGATTTGTCATCCAGCATATTGAGCATGATGCGCTGATTGGTGATCATCTGACCAAAAGTCAAAAAGGCAAAGCAGTCAAATGTATCTGGCTTCTGTCTGCATCCTCTTGTGTCACATCTGCATAAGCAAAGAGTTGAGCAAATTTATACTACTTCTTTTAAACTTGAAATTGGAAGTTTGAAATTAGAAATTGGAAATGTGAAATCTCTTATCTTGCTTTACTAAAGGTTCTGCCTTCTAAAAGTATGTGTGACTTTTGAATGCTGATAAAGTTTATATCTATTTAGGTCTGTTGTGAAATCCTTTTGCGGTTCTTGGAGAGGACAAACACCTTTTGAGGTATAAATATTTGGTGGTAGATTAGATTTTTATTGCTATTATCTGGCACTGGCTGAGTAAGGGGGGGCGTGTGTATTTATTTGAATTGCACTGCAGTTTCCAGAATTCTTTGGGGGAAGCCATCCACTTTAAATGTATGTTGTGGGTGTAACCACTGGGTATAATGGGGATGGTCTCAAATAAATATATTTCTTTCCTCCATCGATACAACCAGGAAAAACACTTTTATTTAAAAGCCATACACTTTCTTTCATTCAGTAAAATACTGTTCCCCTTCCAACCATTCAGACACTACATAGAAAGCCTGAAAAGGCAAGGAACAATAAGGATAAAATGAACAGATAGGAAGGAATCATGATGGGATGGAAAGTTAGGTCAGTTTCATGAGGCTTGGGAGACCACATAAAATGTGGTTGGTCCCTATTTTCCAGATTGCTCACCTGTTCAATAGTACAAGGCAAGATGCTCATTTTTAAAAAAAAGAAGTTATAGTAAAGAAGCTTTCTCATGAAAGGATCTTTTCTTAAACTTTTTGTTT